>NC_081410.1:657444355-657744355 GCF_030272615.1 Cryptomeria japonica | reverse complement strand
ATAAACTTTTAAAAAGGCTAAAATAAACACCATTCTTGTTGGAGGAAAATCTCCAAATAGGACTTAGCCAACAATTGCTTTGAAAAGGTTAAAAAGAACACTTATATTATGTGTCTCGAAAGTGGTAGGTATATGCTCTCCCCTTAATTGGGTGACCAAAATGCCAAACCCACTCTTTTATGCTTTCTTTACTTTCAAACAATTAAATCCTTTAGAGGGTCTGCCTTCCCGAGCTGCCTTGAGGGGGCCAGTGAGAGGGGAACGACCTAAAGTGGAAATGGGCTAATACCGAGTCCTTCCAATCCACTATAAATAAATTGTGTTTGTGACGAAAGTCCCAAACAACATGTGCTGATAAGTTCATACCGATGCTATGTTTCTCCATAAACCCCAATGGAGCATAACCTCTATAGGCTGACAACCTTTTGTATTTATAGAGCTAAAAGCGCCACATGTATGGCCACATGACCGGAAGCCTTTACTAAAAACCACTTGTACTAGTTGCCAAAATCCTTCTAGTTGTTGGCGTAGGAGGTCGGACCTCTAAAGCGGCTCACACACATACGGTTCCTAATAGAGATATAAAGTTTGCCATGGAGAGTTTTCATGGAAACTGGTTCTTGGCTGCCCTGAAGAAGTGAGTGTCGAGGGTGGAGCTAGTGGGGTCAAGCATCTAAATATCTGCTTTGAATAGCATAGCCTCGGGGGAAACCCCATGTGAGATTCAACAACTATTGTCTCAGCCTGCCATAAGATTTGTACGTGCTTGTGCATTTTTTTTATTAGACATCGTGTCTTCTATGTCTGTTACATGTTCCAAATGGTCAAAAATTGAAGAAAACTATCATCTACGCGTGAGCAAAAATCCAAAAAATTGCTAAAACTTTTTTATCAAAAGGGTAATACAAAAGCTTTCCAACACTTGAAACACCACATCAAAACCAAAGTGTCAAAACGTCAGTATCAAAATAATTCTTGAAGTAGGTTTGTCTCTAAACCATCACGTATTGTCAAACTAGCTCAAAAAACTAGATCACTAATCCCACAGGTTATTCCCAAGAAGTTCTATAAACATCAATATTCAACAAGCTATTGATTCAAATATCTTAAGTGAAAAAATCAACATCATTGTCAAGTCTCTCATTAGGATAATTAAATCCTCTATCACGAAGCTTGATCAATCTATACTAGGTTCATAATCTTGGATATATCTTTCCTATTTTGAACCTAGGTTATATCAAAATCAGAATTGCACCAAAATTGGAATCAAACAAACTTGTAAATTGTCAAATGCTTATATGACTTTTAAGTATCACCTTAAGAAAAGAAAACCCAATTATAAAGCTACTCATAAAAGAATAAGATTCTTGTTTATCAATTGCAAGATCATTTTAAAACATAGGACATTCCTACACCGTTTTCGTCACTACTTACGTGGTTGCGGTACAGAGTTTGACAGTGAAATTTTGCAAAGACGTGCTTTTCAACAAAGAGACGCTTTATCACAACGAACAAACAATAGTGGTAAAATCAACAAAGCATATCTTCCTAAACCAATAATCACCTATTGCCTTTGTCCTTTGGAAATTTCAACAATTTTGAAATAATCACATGCCAGTTTGGACTAGAGCTCAATACGAACAACTTAGAAAACAACAACAAATGGAGGAAGAAGATAATCCTGTATTTCAAACTTTTGGGTTTACCGTTGTTGATGAAGAAGTAGTCAATAGCACCATTAGAGACCTCGAGTGAGATTTCAAATTTGATAGGCTAGTGGAAAAATTGTTGACAAAGCAAAAAGAGAAATATCTTTTGATGTTGGCAAAATCTAGAGCTAAACTACCACAAGACTTTAACATAGAAAGCTTGAAACAAGATGTGGAGGCAAGTAACATCCGAAACACAGATGATCCAAATAACGAAGATGTGAACAAAGAAAGTCATGAAGAAATAAGGAAAGAAAGGGATGACACAAGAAAAGAACGTAGTGATAAAAGAACTCACGAAGAAACAAGAAGAAACTATGTGGATAATCCATTATCAAACCTTACTCAACAAATTTAAACTCTACAACAACAGATATGAGACATGCAAAATGGAACAAGCTCCAAGAAGTATTCATTAGAAGATATATGCCCATATCCTTTCGATAAAAATTTGAACATGATACCATTTCCGCAACATTGCGAGATTCCTAAATATGACAAATACGATGGAAAATCCGATCCTCAGGATCACATTAGGGAGTTTTGTACTATGAGCATGAAATTTTCTCATGATGAAACTTACCTTATGCGTCTTTTTCCTAGGAGTTTAAATGGACAATAAATGGAGTGGTTTTCAAGATTACCATCCGGAATCAAATCTTTTGAAGAACTTGTGAATAGATTTATTTCACAATACTCCTATAATATAAGGAATGAGATAACGATGTTGGATCTCTGCAATGTTAAACAAAAGAATGGTGAATCTTTTATGATCTTCTTACAACGATGGAAACACATGTTTAATAGGTATCCCCGAGATGTACCTGATCAAGAAAAGATGGACATATTCATTGATAATCTTATCAGTGAAATGAGTTATCGACTAAGAATGCAATGTCCTCCCTCTTTTGCCAAAATGATCGAGAATGGTCTGAAAATAGAGAACGCAATGGTAAAGAAAGGAGAGCTAAAACTTTACAATAATTAATACAACAATGACAAAGCCAAGTTCTGGTCAAAGAATAAGAATGTCAGCAATGAAGGAAATGACGATAATAGTACTACAAAACAACAATAGCCAATTTTTAATCTATCAAGTCAAATCCCAAGCAATAACAATCCGGAAAACAATAAAGCCAAGTCCTTTTTCTCCAATCCTCGGAGGAAATTCACAAACATTGGAGAACCTTTAGAATCAACTCTAAAAACTCTACTTGCCAACAAATTGATTGTTTTACCAGAAGCAAGAAGTTATGAACCACCAGTCAAGCCAAATTGGTGGAATGACAATCATTTTTGCAATTACCATCTAAATAAAGGACACCTAACAAATGATTGTCAGAGATTGAAACACCTTATCCAATATCTAATCGATAATGGAACCATCACAGTGGATAGCCATAAGACAAATGAATCACACCTAGCTTTCAAAACTCCACTTCCGAATTATGACAAAGGTGAACCATCCCAATTAAAAGATGACAAATGAAAAGTCAAAGTGAATTACACTTATACATATGATGATGTGGTAAATGTAATCATTGTTAAAGATAATCCATCTTCAGAGCCAATCAATGTTATTACGAGAAGCAAAGAAAAGGTTACCTTTCTAGGTATAGCAAAATACCCAACATCCACATCACAAGCATACAATTTAGTAGAGCAATTACAAAGAATACCCGCTCAAATATCAATTCTGGAACTTCTCAAGGTTTCAACTATGCATAAGGAAATTTTGGAGAAAGTTTTAGTGGAAACAATAGCCTCAAAAGATTTGGATGTAGATCAGTTCCAAAACATGATAGGGCACCTTATAGCTCCTCATTGCTTATCATTTTATGAAAATGATGACGCATCCTTACAACATCCTCACAATGCTCCCTTACATGTTGAAGTCTCCATTAATAAAACTCATGTTAAACGTGTACTCATAGATGGAGGAGTTGGCTTAAACATTTATGCATTAAGTTTGATAAAAGCTTTGGGATATTCAGAAAATGCAGTAGACCCGAAAAAGAAAATAACCATCAAGGCTTGTGATGAAGCAGAACGTTCTTCTAAAGGAACTATTGTGCTACCAATAAAAATAGGACCTATGGAAAGGGATACATTGTGTCAGGTTTTAGATTTTAACCTATCTTACAACATTCTTCTAGGACGATCATGGATTCACAAGATGCAAGCAGTTCCTTCTACATATCATCAATATGTGAAATTTCCTCATGAAGGACAAGAGATCACTATAATTTTAGATTATAGTCAATAATGCAATAATTTGAAGCCAACACAAGATACAAGAGTTCCACATAATAGAGAATCAGTATATCCTACCAAAGAAATTCAAGCAAAGTTATGGGAAACTTTTGAGGAAAATCTCAAATTAAATGATGAAGGAATGGGAAAATATTCTTTGCATAATTTTCCACTTTCCCCTAAGTCATATGGAAAGCCTATAGATATTCAATCAAAGACATTAGAAAGATAAAAACATATGTTTAAAGGGACATTTGTTAGTGTTGGAACTCTTGAAGAAGAAAATGAAGACAAAGAAATTCTTGGTTGGTTGTACAAGGATGAAGATAAAACTATAGCAATCGAAGCAGAAGTCAATATTCCCATAAAACAATATGGCAAAGGTTATGAAATCATGCAAAAAATGGGATATGAAGGAAACAGACCAATTGGTAAGCGACATCAAGGTATTTCAAAACCTATTTGTCCACACTCACAATCCAAAGAAGATAAATTTGGGCTTGGATATCTAAAATCCAATCAAAGGCAACATAATCATCAACAACAAAAGTGGAGAAAGAAATCAGTTTCTAAAGAAGAAAATTGGCAATAAAAGCTACATCAAGCGGCCAAAATAGTAACCAATAAACAAAAGAAGCAAGAAGAACATGAAAAGGAAGAAGAGGAGATCACCATCAAAGGTAAAGGAAAATCTTGTCAACAAGTTCTAAAAATACAAACAAATGCAAAATCTGAACAAGATATTCCAAAAGTAGTAAAAATAGAGATGGCAGAAATCAAAGAACTTTTTGCACCATGCAACATTCCAGTATGGTATAGTGGGGTAATCCTAGATCAGGATTTAGAGACAGATTCAAATGAGGATGAATGGGGTCCAGATGTCTTATCTACTACATCAAGTAAAGAACACAATGAAGACCAAGAAGCTATCACAAAAGAAGACTTGTCTATTACAAAACAAAAGATGGAGTTAGAAAGAAGGCAAGAAAAACTCAAAATTCAGAGAAAAGAGGCATATGCAAAAAGGAAAGGGAATGACAAAGACAAAGAAGTAATGCCACAAGAAGTACAAACAAGGATAGATCAAGCAAATGGAAATACAAGATTTTCATCAAAAGAGGAACAAGATGTATCCAGATGTGGCAGAACCATAGAATAATTAAGAGATAGTCAAGTTGGATTGACTATTAGTCCAGAAGAAGTTGAGTTTGAAAGGAGACAAAATCTAGCAAAAGAATCCTCTTTATCATGAGGTCAATCAAGAAGGAATTTGTAGTATTAAAGATGTGTGTGTCGATATAATCCATTCATTTAAGGGACAAACATCAGTTGAAGAATCACTTGAGTGTGAACCACAAAATGCTAATATTGATTTTGTTAGAACTAATTCGGAGATGCTAGAGAAATACAATTCTCAAAAGCATTTAATCTATGACAGTACCTATTCTATGCCAAGTTATGATCATTATGTCATGAACGTTGAAACACCTAATGATGACAGCGATTATGATTTACCCCTTCTTCATCCTGAACTAATTGATTGGGATAATTTAGACAACCCCAAACTGAATGTCTTTTCCAATGATCATGACTTAGCTGTGTACCTTAACGTTTTTGAACCCATCCCACCTAAGATATCTTCCATTGCAGAATCAAGTAATGTTTCTAACTACCAGTTATGAGTCCATTCTTCATATGCCCCTCTTTGGAATGATGTCGAGACAACATTGTTTCAAAGATTAAATTAAGTCTCGATAGTGCATGTGGCGAAGATTAAAAATCTTGATTGTGTGCCCCCTCAAGAGATTGATCGTGAAATTGTTGAAAACTTTGGTTTGAACGATTGATATCATGACAATTGATAAAAAAAAGTCTCATCAATTAAATTCATTTGTAAAACTGGTAGTTAACTGATGGCATATTTTATGAAACTAACTTGTTGCAGGTAGCATTCTGAGGATGAAATTCAAGTCGACACATATACTAAGCCCCAATCTTTGTGGTGCCAAATTATGCAAGCTAAGTATTTGGATTCCCAGAATCCTGCTAGGATCTTCACAATTTATAATCCTCCATAGGGGTCTGCTATTTGGAACTTTATGATCTCATGTAGGGAAGTGGTCTCTAATTTTCTCTCCTGGCAGGTCCATTCAGGGGAGGATATTCTTTTTTGGAAAGACTCCTGGAATGGCTTTCCCCCTCTTTCATAGCATGATTCTCTTTCTTCTATTTCAGTTGTTCTTTCTCAATCATGGGGAGTTAGATTGGTTGATTATGTAGATCTGTTTTATCACAAGGTCTCATGGAAGGATCCCTCTACTCTTCCATTGTCCTTGCCGGAAATTCAAAATTTTAAATCCATTTTGCAAGACCAAGTGACTTTCCTTTCTAACATCAAAGATCAACTTATTTGGTGCCCTTCTAAATTGGGAAACTACTCTGTTAAAGAAGGATATTTTGTTGTTCAACAAATGTCCAATCAAAATGCTCCTCATCGTGCCTTTTTGTTCTATTGGAATAATTCAGTATTACTTAAAGCTGGTGTTTTTTCCTGGCTCGCGCTGCAAAATAGAATTTTGACTAGTGATCATTTAGTCAAATTTAATATTGCAGCCTCCTTTTCTTGTGTCTTATGTGGTAAAGCTCTTGAAGATGTCAATCATCTTTTTCTTCATTGTGAGTTTGCGAGTAGTTGTTAGCATTTTGTCCTCCAAAAGTTATCTCTTTCATTCCCTTTGCCTTTATCTTTATGGGACATGTTTCAGTCTTGGCCAGTTTTGTATTCATCTTCTCTATTTGCTTGTTTGTGGTTTATAATTCCCTCTTCAATCATATGGGCCATTTGGTGGGAAAGAAACAAGCGCATTTTTAGATGTCACTCATTGGATTTATCTGTTGTTCTTGGGATTTTGGAAAGAAGTATTATTGAGCAAGTTAATGCTCATGTTAAGAAATATTTTAATATGAATTCAGAGTTCTCTTCCTGGGACAATTTTATGATTTCTTCTTGGAAAAGTATCATTATTCCTATATCACCCGCCTTTCCAAGGATTCGGAAAACACCTATAGATAGAAATTCCATAAAATGACATCCTCCTAATGCCCCTTTTTGTAAATTGAATTTTGATGGATCCTCCCATGGAAATCTTGGTGATTCAGAAATAGGGATAGTTTTTCGTGATCATTTGGGTTCTTTATTAGCATTAAAAGCTATGCCAATTTCTTCTGGCACAAATAATATGGCCAAGGCTTGTGCTCTTTTAGAAGGTCTTGTTATGGCTAAGGATTTGAATTTCAAATACCTTCATATTGAAGGTGATTCAACTATTGTCATTAATGCTTGCAAGGCAAGAAAAGCTTATAATTGGCATTTCCGGTATATTCTTGAACAAATATGGACTCTTCTTGATACGCTTAAGCACCTCATCATCTCACATGTTTATCATGAAGGTAATGCATTGGTTGATTGCCTCGCTGATATGGGTTGTGACAACTATTATTGATTCCTCTCGATTGGGGTGTGATTTGATGAGCTTCCCAAACCTATTAAGTATAGCCTGTAGAGAGTCGAGTATTTAATCTTTCTTATTATATGATTGCTCGTTTATACGAATTGATATTCTCTTCTCTTGGTGAGGTATTCCTTTTCATAATTCCATTTGGTTTTGATTTGAGGTACTTTGTTTTACTCGATCATCACTTGGCATTCATTAATGATGAGTTGGTTGTTATTGATGTTGTTCGTGTGTTTGGTACTCTCTTCTGGTGTGAAATTTGGAGATATTTATTTTCACATTGGGAATTCGTCCTTCATATGCCATTTAAAGTTTGGCGTGGCATTGTTTTCATGATTATCTCTATACGCCGCTTCTTTTGGTTTGTCAATTTTTTTATGATATATCTCTTCTTTCTTTTCATTTACAGCATAAAAATTTTGGGCTTCATTTCTCTCTAGCATTTCCGCATTCACCTCTTCTCCTTTGGCATTTGTCTATAATGGCGGACCGCAGATCTCATGTCGTTGGTGTCAGTCATGTTTTGGACCCTTGTGTTTCTTGTAAATTCTTTGTGTTTTGTAGTGTATATATATATATATTTGTTGCAGTTGTTTTTTGGTGCAGGGGCATGTCAATTTGGGTTGCAGGAGTTCTTTGTTGCAAGGCCTTCAAGATATCCCATGAAGATGGATCTGTCCTTCGATGTTGGTTTAGTCCTCTTGCTTTTTGGAGCTCTCTTCTTCATTCACTGGGCAGCCTATGTTATTTCTTTTTCATGTCCTTATTTTGTAAATAATCTTGCATGCTCCTATTCTGTAAAATGAGCTTGCATGCTCCTGTTTGTAAATGAGCTTGCATGCTCCTTCACTGATCTCTATTTTGTAACTAGCTCCAACTAGAGGATTTTTCACTACTTCTCTTCTATAGTCATGTTGATGAGCAATGATTGGAGTTTTTCTTGTTGGTTCTTTTCTCTGGGAGCTCAGTTTGAACCAGTTTTTAAATATATTGTAAAAATGATATATTATTAATAAAATATATCAAGTGGCATTGCCACCTTGCCAAAAAATAATAATAATTAAAGTTTTTATAAAATGAACTTTAATTAGCATATATCAAAATATAATTTACAATAAAAGTACACAAGTTATTTTAACCCTATCATACATGGGTAGGTTTATAAGCCTAGGTTGCATGACCTGAAAGTCATGACCGCGGACCACATGCACAATCTGATTTTTTATAAAAAAACAAATCAAAGAAGTCAAAAAGCACCCTAAATTTGGCATTCGAGCAAAAAGGAGTTCAAACCCTAAAATGTATCTCATTTCCACTCTGTATCTTTTGGGAAAAAATTGATCTGGTCGCCATGGTTTTTGTCTTCTACTCAAGCTGGAGTAAAAAAATGTGCTTCTCAGGCTTCGGACTGGGGTTTGAACCACACTTCATTTTTGTGATTTTTATGCATGACCTGAAAATCTGGGATCTTTTCATTGGGTATGTAGTCTTTTCTTTTCACTATGTATCATGCGGCCTTTATTCCTCTAAAAATCATAGGAACTTTGACATTATTTACTCATGCAAATGAGGTCTTCTATCAAATCTTTTATTCATGTATATCTTCCATTTTTCCTTTTCTGTCACAGATCACTATCGCTTTGTCTGCAAATGGTTGCTATTTTTCTTTTTTTATTATTATTTACATCTCCGAAAAACCCTAATACATGTGTAAAAAATAGAAATAAAAAAATCTACATCTAGGGTTTCTTTGCATGCTGGCACATCGGCTAAAAAGCTCATGGAATAGTTGTATTTTTGTCATTCATCACTACTCTTTATGAAGAATACTATCATTATTGTGATTGCAATCCTTTCTAAACTTGGGTTTGAAAATTGAAAATCTTCGTCAAAAATATTATTTATGTTAGTATTGGAGACGTCGCCTTTATATCTTGCTTGGGGCTTAGCTATTTATTTGAGATTATATTTGCATATTTTGTTACTTCCTTTTTTACCACTATGATAAACTTATAAGGCACTGAGAGGGGGGGTGAATCAGTGCAAGGAAAAACAACAACACAAATCTGATCACCACTTTAAATAACTTAAAGCTTATTAAACATAAAAGAAATATCACCACATAAGCTAACACCCAATATATCAAGCTCCACATAACACAAAGATTTATACATGGAAACCCAAAAGGGAAAAACCACAGTGGGAGTTAGTACCCACAAGATTCACTATCTGCAGAATAGAAATCTTTGACCGGTTAAGGTCATACAAACATGCCTGGTTAAGGTCATACAAACATGCCCGGTTAGGAGTAGACACGGTTAGGAGTAGACACTGTTAGGAGTCACCCGATTAAGGGATTTACCTTAGCCCTGTTAAAAGGTTTGCCCTATTAGGAGAAACCTCACAAGAGGATTTAGACTCAAGTTAATGAGCTACCCTATTAGGGGATTTACAATTTCAGACCTATTAGGACCTATCGGGTTAAGGGATTTGACTGTTGTAACTATTAGGAAAACAACAGTAAAATGATCTGCATGTAGCACCTCTGTGATTGATAAGATCTACTTCAATTTTCTTCAACAACACATCAATACAGAGCTTCTTAGATTACCGCACAATCAAACTCTCAATATTCACTCACGATCTCATACCTCATCTCATAACACATCACACTTTTTATAGACATTAACTTAGTCGGCTAACAACCTTGGAACAATTCCCTAGGTTCAATGAATCTAGTCAATCTTTCACTACACACTTTACTTATGTTGGCCACAAACATAACAACTTAAAAATATAACATTACGTGTATTGGTTTACCGATCTTAGTGACTTTGTTCTACCGGTTAGTTGTTCTTCATGATTGACTACTCTGTACAACATAACTCGCTCATCCTGATGAATCTATTGATGCGGTGTGAAATATAGCTACCTGATACAATCTCCAATACTCCTTCAAAACCGCATCACCTAACTCTTCATTGATCACTCATACATGTTGCTTGAATACAACTATGTTCCTATTTACTAGTTGAAGTCCTATTTGTCGGTTCACAGGTAAATTGTCTCCTCTACTGGTTATGCTTTACCAGTTGGCCTAAAATACTTAGATGACTATCAAAAAATAGTTGCCATCAATGACAATATAAAACAACTCATCAATCAACCCATTACATCAAAACATCATCATCAAGCCAACAATCTCCCCCTTTGGCATTGATGGCAATACTTAGGAAATTTTTTGTCTGTGTGTAATACAAAAATTGACTCAACTCGTGACGCATACTCACCCTTAGCAATTGCGTGCTATTACAAAGTTTACAAACATATATACTACTATTCCCCATGACAATTCAAAACTTTTGACTTCACTACTACTACCCCTTTGACAACAATGACAAAGGTAAGCAGATAGATGAAAGATAAATGCAATATATAATAAAAATTTGCATTATCATATATAGATATAAAAGTTCAAAATGTTTTACAATGTCATCTTAGAAAATGCATCTCCAAAATGACACTTTAACTGCTTCAAATCATTGTGCCAAGTTTCCAAAAGAGTGTCGGTTATCTCAACATGTGTTCTTATCTAGCAAGCTAGCTCCTCCATGGCATCAATTGTACTCATCTCAGGTGTAGCTAGAATAGCTTCAACTTCCTTGTAACCTCTCTGCAAAATTTCAACCTTGGGGATCAAAAGTGTTTGTAGCTCCTGCAGTGACTTAGTCCTTTTGACATTTTCATCCTCATAAGCTTTTAGCTTATGTTGAAGTTCAACAATCGATCTTCCATAAGTTACAGCAGAATCATTTAGGGGGCTAAATGATTCACTTAGAACTTCAAGTTCCTTTTCAGCTTCTTGTTTCATTTTCATCAGATCATCACAAAATAATCAAAACTTTTCTACAGTGGAAATGATTTTACCTCGAGTTTCAATTGCATCTTTAATATGATCTTTATTAACTGTCAAAGCAACTTTGTCTTTTTCAATATCATTCATCAACTCCTTGACTCTTTTCTTCTTGTATTCCTTTTCCACATTCAAAAATGTTGCATCTTCAAAACTTTTCAGCTGTTCACCAGCATCAGCAACTAATTGACCTAACTTATCAATCAGTGTAGACAGTCTATTTGTGTCTGTCTCCGGTAACAGACTAGACAAAATCTCAACTGCACATTGTATTGAGTGAGATTGCTTTTGTTGTTCCTTTATTTTTTTCTTCTTAGCTCTAGATTTCATAGCAGTTGCAATCTCCATTAGTTCTGTAGAACTTAATGCATCCATATTGATGGGTCCTTGTATACTTAATGCATCATCGTCTTCATCCTCATCAAATTTCTTCTTAGAAGTAAATGATAGGGGTGTCACTTTAGGTTCTATTTTCAATTGTTTCTCTTCTTTCTTCTATTATGCCTTCTCCTTGTCCTTTACCGGTGGTGTCTATGTATCAACAGTTTGAGTGATTACCGTGAAGACTCAATGATGAGCCACTAGTACCAAACCGGTACTGAGAGGGGGGGGTGAATCAGTACCAACACAAATACAGTTCAAAACTGGTTTGACAGCAAATACTCCAAACGACTGGCAAACAGGAATACTTAATCAACACAGACTGCAACCGGTAAAGTCAAGATTGTCTAAAACAAGTATTGACCGGTTTAACACTTAGCTTTTCAAAACAACACTATCATTTCACCATCATGCATGAACAGGTAAACTATCCTCTGATCGACACAACAGTTAATTCAGTATGCTTTATAGACAGGCATAAAACACAGAACCATCATATGCTCAACAGGTAGTAACAAAGCATCACAAGATAAAAGCATCACACATGACACACATATTTTTCACGTGGAAACCCAACTGGGAAAAACCACAGTGGGGATGAATACCCACAAGTTGCTTTTGAACTCTTTTGAAGTCCACTCTGTTAGGAGCCTTGTCTAGTTAGAGACATTACAATAGGTTCTGCTAGGAACCGATCCTGTCAGGGATCACCCGGTTAAGGGATAGCTATAATACCCAATTAAGGGTTAAACCCGGTAGGGTCACCTTGTTAGAGGATTTTAAGAACTCAATAGCTAAAGGATCTCCAGAGCTCTATAGCTTCTCAGAACTCATTAACCTCGAGTTACCCGATTAAGGGATTTAAATCAAGCCTGTTAAGACCACCCTGTTAGGGGATTTTGCATCAAGCTAGTTAAGGCTACCCTGTTAGGGGATTTTACAACTGTTGAAGTGGTTAGAGATCAACAGGAATTACAATGATTTGTTAACAACACTCAATACTAATGCAGATCCGTTTAGGCTCCTCTTCTCCTTCTGCACATTCACTTTGCAGGTATCTCTGCTCTCCTTTGGTCTGGAAAGAATCACGTATCACTTCCCTTGGATACACATTCACAACTTTTGCCAACAACCCTAGAAAGAAACACAACATCGACCTTATAGGAAACAGACAGGTCGATAGCAAAAACCCTAAACCCTAAACCTGTTAGGTTAAGCAATTCAAGCGGTTCAATCCTAATCGTTGAATCATACTGCATTAAATGCAACAATCTTGAATCGATCTCAAGACATTATCCATCGTCCATTTTCCACTAATTTTATGGCGGTTGATAACCCATCACGCGTTAATCACCATTTGACAGACTTCGCACATTCCCGAGGTGGATAGGAATAGTCTTCTTCATGCAAGATCCTTCACGCGCACAGAGCTTACGTGGCAACATGATCTGTCCTCCATTATATTGCTAACTCATCACATGAAGATCACTAATTGAGTCACACAGACACCAGAAATCTTGAAGTGGAAGCTACCTACCAGCCGGTAGTCATACAATGCTTCCATGTGCTGGTTCCCATAACTACATGTCGGTTCATCTTGACATGTCGGTTCACCTTGAACAAATATACCGCTTCACTTTGGCATATAAACCGGTTCATACATATGCCAGTTCCCTCTTCTCACATATCACATATGTCGGTTCACTTCATAACCCATATTGACATCAATGACAACATACAATGCCATTATGTCTTCATGTCGGTTCACATAATGCCAACATACTGGTGGCTCTTGCTCAGTCTATTTTTCTTATCCTCTCTTCGGTTCCTGTTCCTTCTGTTCAATCATTTGAACATCTTCAACTTGTATATCCTTAGTGTGATCTTTTTTTTCCTCCTCAGTACTGGTTGTATCAATTTTTGTATCATCAGGAATTACAACAGTTTCAGTTTGTATATTAACTAGTTATGTCTTTCCTTCTTCATCTACCATTTGGTGTCCCATAACAAACTCATCAGGTACATAAAATCATTGATATCAACATTGTCCAGAATATCTTTTGTCTCAAACTTCTCTGGTTTCTCTTCTTCCTCATTAGGTATCAAACCCAGTAAATTCTTCAATATTTGCTCAGTTTCCATATGAACTGATTGGGTCTCACCAATTAATAGTCTTGTCAACCTTTTCTTAGATCTAAAAGATAATTTATCCTTTACAAGAATTTCATCTATCTCCTCCTTTGTGGCTTCAGGTTGCAAGTTTTAAAGAATAAATTCTATATCTTGTTTCATGGTTTCCTACCATCTAGCATCAATCTCATCATACAAATAATTTGGAATCTGCCCTTGCAATTCAATTAGGGCTTTACTATATTTGTTCATCATGAAAACAACTGCATCCTCTATCTGCCTTTGTTCATCCTCACTAAACTTATCATACAATTTATCCAAACCCTTAAGAACTCCATATTCCTTAATATGCATTAACATCTTTTCAAAAATTGTAAGTTTAGTTACCGGTTTCTTGATGAATTTGATAGTAGATGCTCCTACAACCTTTGAATTTTGCCACTATCTCTCAGATATTTCTTCTCACCTTCAGATTCAGTTTCTTCTTCATCATCAGCTGTCGGTCTCTTTGCTTGCTCCTTTTTCCTCTTCCTGTAAACTTCTTTCTTGGGTGCTTTAGGTGCAGGGGGCTCAATGACTTTACCTTTTCTCTTGAATTGTATCTTGGAAGGTTTCTCCTTCTTTGCCTCTTCAGCTTTCTCCTTCACCACTATACTCCTTGTTTTTCTATCGGTGCTGGTACTGGTTGGGGCACTAGATGCTCCTGTTTATTTAGCTTCATATTTTTCTCTAGCCTCAGCTATTGCCTCTTTGGTAAAACCTTGTTGCTCAACAAACTGCTCAACTTCCTTTCTCGCTTTCTTAGGAATTACCAGTCTCGAAAGCTTAGAATGTACTAGTAAATATTTCTCTTTATATTTACCAAACCTTTCTGCAGTAATATCTACCAATTGTGCTAACAAATGATCAGCATAAGCAACCAAAAGATTGTAATGTCCCCTACTTGGTTCAAGACAGTTTTAACCGTAATTAATCGATTTCCAATATATTTATAACTTTAACTAAATCAATTAAGAGACAAAATTATCGTAACATGAATCCAATCTAGGATGTTCTATCTTTTCTTTAGTCTATCAAGTACTAGCTATCTTACCATACTAAATAATTAATCCTATTTTTTATTTATAAATCAATTACACATTTATTAATTTTTAATTAATAAATACTTATTATTATCAATTAATTAATAAATACCTTGTTTTGGTGATTTAATAAATATTTATTAATTTACTAATTAATAATTACTTTTTATTATATTAATATTAAATATAATTATTATATTAATATTTATTATTATCCATCTTTATGTTATCCCTCATTGATTATTCTAATTATATAGATACATAAATAAGTAAATATAGTAATGTGGCAGACAGATCTGACACATAACAAATTTGGTCTGTCATTCTTATGTTCTTATATATATTGGCTTTACATATATTTCACTCTTATGTTAATATTATGTAATTTGCCTATCTGGGAATTTCCTTTATAAATACGCTGAAGATCAGTCTAAAAGAATAATTTCTGAGTTATATTCCCACATAATATCATTAACACTATATAATAATTATAATTACAGCTTTATTATTATTATTAAAACTATATTATTATTATTAAGTTTATTAAATCCTACATAAGGATGATATCGGGCTCCATATATTATGCATATACATATTAAGCACATTACCACAAAGAACAAAGATGCTACTGCCTGTAATTAAATAACAGTTCTGACCTGATTTGATCGATGTTGTCAGTTAATGTCCCTGTCATGTTTATGCATGTTTAATATGCATCTTTAATATTTATACCTACTGTGATTATTAGTACTTTACTAAATCCAGTTATGATAGTTTTCAAGTCTGATACTTCTAGACTATCTCATATTAGTTTCTGAAAAAATGCTATCAAATTAGAATAATAGAATGAAGTATTTATATTTTATTAAATTTATGATGTTGTCATAGTAAGCAGTGGGTTAGATACTCCATACCCATGTGGAATGCATTTACCCTTGTTTTGACTCTTTGTTACTGCTATGATTTCCTTCCGCCTCCCCCAATCCTACTTCCCAGTTCTTCCCCTTATACCTTGCTAAATAAAAGGGTTGCACCTCTTGAATAATGAAGGGACATATCTCTCCTAAATTATATCTCTTCACAACATAACAAATCGTATCTTTTTTTGTGCATAATGATAATTTGTGACCATATCTAATCATACCTCACATTACTAATTTAGTTGTGAATTAAATGCCATCTATCCATACGTTAACTCTACTTACCTTGTTAGCCTCTGTTTAGACGCTGCATAACACTTTAGGAATATACCATAATCGTCATCCCTTACTATTTCCTCATTCATCGATCTTCTAACCATTGACAATGAATTTCTATCATTAGACGTTGGCATGGGCTAGTACGGGTTCTTTGTTCGATACTTCCTCGTTGTTATCATAATAGTCATTTCAAACTAATCGTCGTGTAAGTGTAATCGTTGACTTTGAATACAGATCGCTACATAATATCTTATAAACCAGGTATGGATCATGTGTAATATGGATTAGATCCTTGTTTATTATAATTGTTAGCCTTCATGATTACTCATTATCAATCACTTCTGCTGAATATGACTATCCATTGTTGAGGGGACAGTCTCTGACATCAGCAATCTACTGACATTTGATTTAATAGTTAACTTTATTTATTGATCAAGATAAATGCTATTCTATTTGTAGATCAGGAAATTGAGAAGTGTCAAAACAAATAGCAATTAGGACAATCACTAAAACCTAAAACTGCAATGAAAGCAATCCTAATCCAATCAATGAAGACATAAAGACAAGATATTCAAATTGCATGAAATCAAAGCAAACCAATGCAAATATCTCCTTCATGTGGCTCCATTGTTCTTCTTCCACCTTCAAATTTGATGTTGATCTCACCTACAAGTGCAAAATGCAAGTAGAAAGCAAGTTGAGAGATGAAATTTGCAGCATAAGGCTACTTGAAAATGTGATTGATTGATCGAAAATGTGATTGATTCTAAAAATGTGATTGATTCCCCCTTTCATTGAAGAAAATCATCCAATTTATAGACAAATTGGAGAGAGGACAAGATTAGCATGAAGAGATTTGAAAGGAAATTAAAATCAAGAATGGCAAAATTATGACAAATGACAATTTGCTATGCAAGGAGTATGACAAATTATGACAAGTTGCTATGCAAAATGCATGACAAATTATGGCAAGTGGAAGCATAAACATAGGAGAAAATGAAGGAATGAAATTAGGGGAAATATTAGAAAAATTAAAGAAAATAGGAGAAATAGAAATTAGGAATTAGGAGAAATTAGCAAATTAGAAAATTGAGGAAAAAGATGAAATAGAAATTAAGTGAATTAATTCATGAAAGAGACCTAGGACTAAATAAATAGATTTATTTAACCCACAAAGAAGAAGAAAATGATTAAATGAACAAATAATAAAACCCTAGAAATAAGAGGACAAGGAATTAGGTCAAGACAACAAGAAATTAACGTAGGTTCGATCATGATTCTGATTGACAAAGGACCAATGTAGATAAATGATTGAGATTGATTGACAAAAATCAATGACAAATTGACCAAGATTGACAAGAAGATCAAATTGATAGGCGCCAATTGATGAGGAACAATGACTAATCGATCCAAATTGACATGATTGAAAAGGACAAGGATTGATGACGAATCGATCGCAAAATGACAAGATTGACAAGGACAAGGATCGATGACGAATCGATCGCAAAATGATGAGATTGACAAGTTGATAATCGCAAATGATTACTAACAAGCTAAAGATGATTGAAAGATTGACAAGAGGACAAAACCCTAATTCTATCATCGATTAGGATTGACGATGTCCAAAATGATGATAAATGAGCACGCACCATGATGCGACAGGATAAGATCGACCAAAATCATGATTGAAGATTGCTATCGACAAGACCTAATTCGAAAGCGAGAAAAATAAGGAATGCAGAAGGACTCGATGCTCGCAAATGATAAAGACCAAGTGCGGAACATAGAAGAAATGTTAATGCGACTCAAGAACCCTAAAATAAGGCAATGCGCAAATGTTAAAGTATGACTCCACAAGCGTTGACCATTTTTAGATGTCTACATTTTGCCCCTCTTTGAGACAATGTGATTTTAAGCATTGTTGCAAAGAACGATAATGAAAATGCCCCAGACAATAACAATGACATATGCATGCCCCCTCGAGGAATTGGCCGGAAAAATCTAGAAAAGAGGCCAAGTGATCGATAAGAATGATAGAAGACGATAGGTTCGAACGAACTACCAAGACTGATGGAAGAAATGTTAGTAAGAAGAAATTAGACAGAGGACAGTTAGAGATGAAGGAAAACTTGCTTTCACAAATGCACATAAGTAGGTGAGAACCTTTATTTATTGTAGCAAAGCGGATGTAGAGCATCATGGCATTGAAGGCCAGAGCTGGAACGCAACCCTTTTTGCAAAAGACAGACACATCGCACACAAGGAATGAGTGAAGCATCCTAGGGTGCATACATCAAGGGTCAAGGTATGTGCGGCGTTCACAAAGCGAACGTACTTATCACAGACACCCAATGATATAGTTGCCCCAGTTTGTGACAAACATTCCACAAACAGAAAACACAACAAAAAAAGGAAAGGGACCATGAACCATCCCGGTCACTCTAAATCACTCAGTGACATCCTCAAGCAATGTAAGAACATGATCGAAGCCAAAGATAAATCAGTAAAAAGATAAGATGCACAAATTCAACCAAGTCAAACAAACAGTCTGATCGTCATTGTCAAAAGTGGAAAACAAGAATGATCATGTTGTCTAGTTCCAGGGAATGCGGTACCCCGTCTAAGACAGGACACAATCTGGTTTCGAGTATACCACACCCTATATAAGACCCATGATAATAGTGACAAGGACAAATGATATTGATGCTATTTTGATTGATGTGACAACTGTGATTAGGTTGAATGTTTGCTTGGTCAAACAGTTCATCTATTAATCCGTGATTTCATTAAAGCACAATGTTTGATTGATTGTCGTTGGAGGTATGCTCAACGATCTACCTATGCACAAAGGGGACCATTTATTGACAAAATGCAAAATGCCAAAGAAATTGTTTTTGGATTTTGATGTTTTTCACTTTGTAGGAATTTCAAGTTTTTTACAATTTTTTTGTTCGTTTTTCAGGACTTTATTTGACTTTTTAGGGATTTTTTCAGGACATTATTTGATTTTTAGGGATTTTTTTAAGGACATTATATGATTTTTTTGGATTTTGACATTTTAGCTGAAAATGAACACATGATTTTTTTGATGTTTTTGAATGTTTTTAGGATTTTTTTCAATTTTTTTGATTATTTTAGGACATTTTTCAATTTTTAGGATTTTTTCAGGACATTTTTTGAATTTTTTTATTATTTCAGGACATTTTTTGAATGTTTTTAGGATTATTTCAGGACATTTTTCAATTATTATTTTTTTATGATTTTGCCCCCAGTGTCTAGCAAGGCAAGGAATATGACAGGTGAATAAATAGGCTTTATGAAATGTTGGTGGATAGAGGGAAGACAAAGGCCTTTTATTATGGAGACAACGCGGATGCAATTTTCAAGGGCTATTGCATGATGGGACAAGAGACTGGATATGACAATGTAAAGCAGTGACATGGCATGAGGGACATGTCAAGAGGTTTTTGAAACCATGTTTAAATTTTGCGTCCTTATTACAGACCAAGATCAAGGAATGAAAAAAAGAGTGTATGGATAGTGATAAGATATGGATAGGATAAGCAAGACCAAGAATAGATAAGGGACATGGACTGAAGGTTGGGATAGGCTAAGGGATAGTGGCAAAAAGTTGCAATAAGCTAGGGAATATGGATGAAAGGTTATAATAGGCAAATGGATAAATGACCAAAAGCTATGATAGACTGAAAGCTGTGAATAAGATGCATGATGCTCATGAAGATCCTCAGCCTTGTCAAGATCAAAGGTGGAAAGGGAAACTGGACATGAGGGACAATAGGATAATGGAGGAGTATGACATGGTATGATAGGATAATGAAGGGCAATAGGATATGAAGGAGGAAACCTGCCCCCAAGTGTGGTGTGCAAGAAGTTCATAGATTATGCATGATGCCTGTTTGCCAGGTTTTCATCACGGTACTTGCCCAAGGCACCTATTTGCCAGGTTTTCACCAGTGGACGGGTTATTTATGCTTTACTTTTTTCTCTTTTTTTTTATTTTTTTTTTCACTTTTTTTTTTGTATTTTGACTTTTTCAATAGAAGATAGACACATGATAGGGGATGGAAGAAGGACTCAAACATCTTTTTGTTTGGATAGTAGCCTTGAAAAAAATGGACCATGACCTTTAAAAACATGCTCAAAGACATTGGTAGGATAAGGACGTGGAAAGTGAGATGAAACTAAGGCAACGATTTATGCAAAGGATGGGATCAAAGGGATCGAAGGATGGAAAATATGCATTGGATAATGGATAGGGTATTGGAAGAACTGGGCTTCAGTGGACAGAAATGTGGGCAAGATCGACATTGGCACACACCTTGAGGGGTGATGGATTGATGGAGGAAAAATGGATCTCAGATTGTGAGATTTGGATGGAGGAAAGGATGGTGATTTTGGGACATAAGGGCCCAAAATGGATGAAGAAGTTGATGGAGGAACAAATTTGAGAGGTTTGGATGGAGGAATATCAATTTTGGATGCCAAGTTGGATTTTTCTTTTTGTGCTTCAAGAAGTTGCTTAGGGATCCACATGGTTTTTTATTTTTCATGCTTTTGTGGTTCCTTGGAGTGCATTGCCAACACAAGGGATTTAGGAACCCATAGAGATTTTAACTTTTGTTTTTTAGCAATGGGCCTTTGTGACCTTTTGGATTTTTCCTTTTCTTTATAGATCAAATTTTTCTTTGTTTTGACATGTTGATTATATTGGACATGTTGATCCTTGAATACATGTGGATTTCTAGACTTATGACTTTTATACTTGGCATCCAAATTGCTTGGAGGGGGAAAGGAATGCATGGATGGATATGAATGAAATGGAGTTCTTTTGGATTGATGAAATTTACTCAAGGATGTGTGCCTTTGTTGACCTTGCATAGAGGACAAAGGGATATAAGGACCTAAGATGGATGGAAAGTATGATGGGGAAGGTGTATGTTTTGATTTTGATGGAGGGATACCAACGTCTTGAGAGTGAGTTGTGTAGACATGACCCTTAAGATCTTCTTTGATATGGAGGGGTTCTTTCTCATGAAGGTCTACTCCTTTGCCTTTATGAATATCTTGACTTGTAGGATACTCTTTTCTTTGGGAAGAAGATGAGAGTCCATTATGAGGTCGATATGATATGAGAGAAATAATGAGATCTTGAAGTGGATTGGATTGCACCAAAGTGGAAGAACCCATTATGCATGTCGAGGGTTCATGAACATCTTGCACTGACATGTTAGGATCATGAGGGGGATTAGGATCATGAGGGGGACTAGGATTGTGTAGTGGACATGGTTCAATGACAGGCTCTTCAAGAGATGGAATGGGAAAAATAATGGGATCGTCAAAAGAAATACGATCTTGGAGTGTATATGGAGCATTAAGACAAGGAGATGAAGGAACAAAAGGATCTTGTGGAGGATTTAAAAGAATAATTTGATCTTGACAAGGAGGAAGATCATTGGAATCCTCTTTAAAGTTGCTTTGCTCTAGACTTTTAATGGGATCATCGGAAAGGATGGAAAGGATATCTTGATCTTTCTTAGGAAGTGGAATGCCAATGGGATTTGAAAGGACATTTTTTTCATGAAATGGAAGGGGATCATTTGGGATTGGATGGACTGGGATATCTTGATCTTTCTCAGGGAATGGAGTGTCAATGGGACTTTGGATAGAATGGACAAGAATAGGGGAATCATCGTGAGTGTCTGGGAACATGGGGTCCTGGTCAACAATTAGATGGGATGATAAGGTTTCAGGATCTTGATCTTCATCTATTTCAAGACACGTTTCTTCATGCTCTAAATTATCCTCTTGACATGGGGTTGGACTTTGGATATGCATGGGGGATTCTAACAAGGTATCAATGTTTTGGCATGAAGGAAATGCACTTTGAACATTTGTGATGGATTCTAGCAAGGATTCAATTCTTGAACATGAGGAAGAGGGACTTCGAATGGGGTCATCTAAAATAGGTAATGGCAATAAAGTGCATGGTGGCATTGGGTCTTGTATTTCTGAAACATGACAAGGATGTGCATCATGAATTGAATTATCTTGGTAATCAATTATGGATAGCCCTTGGATAATTTCATCCTTGGGTGTATTGTTTGAAGAGGACAATATGAAAGGTTCTTGGGAAACTTCTAAAGGTGTAGGGATAGATGCTACTAGAGAGTCCATTTGCTTGCGGGGGGATGAGGCATTACTAGGCAGAATTGTATTATCTTAATCTTCCTCAAAGAACTCACTTGGTAATTTCCTTAAGATCCTTGCAATAAGGCCACCTTTCTTTCGAGGTTTTGACATAGTTGTATCTGGAATTTGAACTTGTTTGGAAAGGAGTTGGTTCGGGTCTGATGTCATGTTTTGATATCAAACTAGATGTTGATCAAATTGGTTTGACATGTTCAAAATTTGGCTTGGTACATGCTACAACCTTTGTTTTTGAATGTTTGGTTGTAGTTGTTGACATTGATATGTTGATTGAACTTGTTGATATTCCACCATTGGTTGAACTATTTGTGGACATTGTATAGTTGGTTGGACATATAGTTGAAATTGGACCATTGATTGTGTTGGTTGGATATGTTGGACCATTGGTTGTGTCTGTTGGAAATGTTGGAACTGTTGAACCATTGGTTGTGATGGTTGAAAATCTGATTGATAGTAAACACCTTCTTGTTCTTGTTGTGGAGACACATAATGTTGTTGTCTCTTTTCTTGAAATTGTTTCATCATCTCTATTTGTGAGAGGAGATCTAGTATGTTTGATTGTTCGATAAGAGATCTTACATCAATTGGCTCAATCTTTGGATTTCAACCTGGAAATTTTTGAAACATTTTGAACATTTGTGATCTATTCTTCTCACTGTTTTTCACTTTTTGTTCCAAAATCTCCTTTTCTTGAGCTAGTTTCTCCTGTAGTTTTTGTATTTGGACATTTACATCATCATGATAAGTTTGATCCAAGTTCTGAGACATGTAGAGATTGGATTGACATGATTGATTTCTCAATTGTGATGACATGGCTTCGTAAGAAGGTTGAGACCTCATTTCAACAAAAATGTCACTATGCAATGCAACTAATGGGATTGACAAATGCAACCTAAAAGGATGACAATGCAACTTAATGTTTTTGGACTTTTTGAATTTTTGGAGACAAACTTTTGAAATGCAAAGCTAAAGACACAACCTTGGGAAGTTGAAATGAAGTCAAGACCTTAAAGGACAAAGGACCAAATGACAATAGGACAAATTGACAATGTCTCACCTATATGCTTGGATACTAAGCTAGGTTTGACAAAAATGATATTAATGAAAGAACAAATTTTAGACAAGGTCAAGACTCCCTAACAACAACTTAGGGTATCATCCAAAGTTTTGATTTTTCAAGTTTGACAAACCAAATTTTTGAGACTAAATGCAAGAAGGCAATGATTATGACAATGACTTAGGATATGACATGAAAATGATCTAAGGATGTGATATGACAAGATGAAGCTAGGACAAGATGACAATACAATGATAAGGATATGCGAAGACCAATGACTTGGAATATGCAAAATGCAACCTAGGCAAGACCTAATTTTAGCATGACAAGGATAATGCACGAATGTCACCTAAATGGAAATCTATCTTGGATATGACAATGAAATGCAAACTTAGGGAAATGATTTTGAACCTAAGTGCAAAATGAGGACGCTTGCAATGAAAAGAACTAAAATGAAGGGAGATGACAATATGTCCTAGGACCTAAGTTGGACTATGCAAAACCTAGCCTAAAGTGACATGAATGTTGAGACAAAGTTTTTCAATGTGTTTGAAAGCCATGTTTTGAAAATGTTTTGAACTTTGTTGGATGAATGTTCTCTTTTTAAAACCTTGTTTGGACAATGTTTGGACTTGTTTGACAAATGATGTTTTGTGACAATTGTATAATTCAACTTTTGACAATCACAAAAGCCAAGATGTTTGGACTTAGACCCAAGACAATCATGCTCATTCACAACAAATCCTATGGTTGGCAAGGGCAATATCTATTGAATCCTCTAACCATAAAATACAACACTCAGCCAGATAGCTAGACGCTTGGTAGCACTGGCTCCCCCTTACAGTGTACTCACTTCTCGGGCATACCAAGCTTCGAGTTCAAGGGGCATCACTTCCCAAGAACTTGCTATCTCTAACTGAGGAGTACATGAGAGGTGTCTTCAGCATGCGCATATCACAACGCCTAAGCCAACAGATAGAAGGATTTTGGCATCTAAAAACAAGAGATTCTAGTAAGGGCATCCGTTTGGGTGGGTATTGATCCGGCGAATAAATCATCGCAATACCATTCCAGCACCCATTGTCTAAAACTTTCATTGCATCCACAGTTATTTAGAGTGGTTCAGAAGAGCTTGGCTTTAGCCCGTCACCACTTTGGGTCGTTCCCTCTCACCAATGCCTATGCGAAGTGCCAGGCAAATCAGGAGGCAGGCCCAGTTCTAAGGGTTAAAACATGCAATCAAATTAAAAACAGACAAAGCATGCATGGTGTTCATTAACCTTTAAGAAATGAAATGTGCAACTACTTAAAAAATCACAAGCAAGATGTTTTAATAAAAGTCTTTGACCGCATCCTGCATAAGATTCATCAGTAGTTGTACTTTTAGTCTTCATCACATGTAACGCCAAGATGCTACACAGAGAATTAGTACCAAAGAAAAACCATAATGCAAGAAACAGATTGCAAACAAACAAACTTGCAAGTAAAAACAACTGATTTTACCTCTGTTTCTGTCTTTACATAGGCGTAGAATGCCTCAACACAGGCACAGGTCTCATCAACACAGGCGCAGAACACTTCTACACAGGCACAGAATGCCTCAACACAGGCGCAAAACCCTTCTACACAAGCGTAGAAGTGCCCAGAAAGCTCCGAGTCGCCCTGTTTCTTGAGTTTTTCACCTGCAAACAGCTCAAAAGCACTCAAAACATGGTTAAGGGGTTAGTTCACGTCGGGTTCACCAAAAATGTAGATCAGGAAATTGAGAAGCATCAAAACAAATAGCAATTAGGACAATCACTAAAACCTAAAACTGCAATGAAAGCAATCCTAATCCAATCAATGAAGACATAAAGACAAGATATTCAAATTGCATGAAATCAAAGCAAACCAATGCAGATATCTCCTTCATGTGGCTCCATTGTTCTTCTTTCACCTTCAAATTTGATGTTGATCTCACCTACAAGTGCAAAATGCAAGTAGAAAGCAAGTTGATAGATGAAATTTGCAGCATAAGGCTACTCTAAAATGTGATTGATTGATCGAAAATGCGATTGATTCTGAAAATGTGATTGATTCCCCCTTTCATTGAAGAAAATCATCCAATTTATAGACAAATTGGAGAGAGGACAAGATTAGCATGAAGAGATGTGAAAGGAAATTAAAATCAAGAATGGCAAAATTATGGCAAATGACAATTTGCTATGCAAGGAGTATGACAAATTATGACAAATTATGACAAGTTGCTATGCAAAATGCATGACAAATTATGGCAAGTGGAAGCATAAACATAGGAGAAAATGAAGGAATGAAATTAGGGGAAATATTAGAAAAATTAAAGAAAATAGGAGAAATAGAAATTAGGAATTAGGAGAAATTAGCAAATTAGAAAATTGAGGAAAAAGATGAAATAGAAATTAAGTGAATTAATTAATAGGTTTCCATCCATTAATTAATTCATGAAAGAGACCTAGGACTAAATAAATAGATTTATTTAACCCACAAAGAAGAAGAAAAGGATTAAATGAACAAATCATAAAACCCTAGAAATAAGAGGACAAGGAATTAGGTCAAGACAACAAGAAATTAATGTAGGTTCGATCATGATTCTGATTGACAAAGGACCAATGTTGATAAATGATTGAGATTGATTGACAAAAATCAATGACAAATTGACCAAGACTGACAAGAAGATCAAATTGATAGGCGCCAATTGACAAGGAACAATGACTAATCGATCCAAATTGACATGATTGAAAAGGACAAGGATCGATGACGAATCGATCGCAAAATGACAAGATTGACAAGGACAAGGATCGATGATGAATCGATCACAAAATGACGAGATTGACAAGTTGATAATCGCAAATGATTACTAACAAGCTAAAGATGATTGAAAGATTGACAAGAGGACAAAACCCTAATTCTATCATCGATTAGGATTGACGATGTCCAAAATGATGATAAATGAGCACGCACCATGATGCGACAGGATAAGATCGACCAAAATCATGATTGAAGATTGCTATCGACAAGACCTAATTCGAAAAGGAGAAAAATAAGGAATGTAGAAGAAAGACTCGATGCTCGCAAATGATAAAGACCAAGTGCGGAACATAGAAGAAATGTTAATGCGACGCAAGAACCCTAAAATAAGGCAATGCGCAAATGTTAAAGTATGACTCCACAAGCGTTGACCATTTTTAGATGTCTACACTATTATATATTGTTTTTTATTGAATATTTGTTTTCTGAATTTATTCATTATTATATTTGTTTCTAATTATATTGTTATGATAATGAATGTTTATTTATTAATTTATTATTGATCAATTACAGTTACACACTATTATTGATCAAACATTTAAATATCACTATCTTATTAATATGTAATATTTATTTTATATAAATATTAATTAAATAATAATATTTAATAAATTTCAAATAATTATTATACTAATTAAAAATAATTATTTCAATTAGGCTTTATATATATAATGTTCAGAGAGGGGACATGACAGTCCACCCTTCCCAAAATTTGCTTTTCCTCAAGCAAATGTTTATTTTAATTTCCTCAACTAAGTCATCTACCAACATGAGTTAAACAACACAGAGCATATACATGGGAAACACGAAGCATACACGTGGAAGGCACAAAGCATACACATGGAAAACATGAAGCATACATATATGCAAACACAGAGTATACATGTGAATACACACATTGTGAAATTTCCTTCTTGTTATGAGTAGAAACACAATTCAACACCAGCTTGATGCAAAAACATAAACACTCAATCTAGTTTGTGATCTCAGGTAGAGTATTTAAGAATTTCAAATGGAGTAAATATAATGAGTCTGATTAGCCATATCGACAAAGAGGATAGATAGCACAATGTTTGGATACTTCCCTAAAATATTAATTAAATGGACTATGCTTAACTCCCTATTCACCATTAATGAAAGAGAAAAGATTTAGACACAACGAGACGCCCGTAGCGCTTATCAGGCCCAAGAGCGGTACACTCCCCCTTGGTCCAACTGATGGCAGACTTTTAGTCATCCACAGCAGGTTGCCTACCTGATAGAGGCCTAGTTTCTGTTGACCTCATTGCTTTGTCTCTCTCCCACACTAGTGGTGAATGTGAAGTATACATCGATTATTAGTCAATTTCTTTAAGATTATACTGTTATCAATGAGATAATTCCATACTCATTCCCTAGTGAGACCAAGGAGAAGTAGGTGCAATAGGATGCCCGTAGCGCTTATCCAGCCCAAGAGCGGTACACTCCCCCTTGGCCCAACTTGTGGCAGATTTTCGATCATCCACAGTGGGTTGCCTACCTGACAGAGGCCTAGTTCCTGCTATCCCATGACCCTATTCCCTTGTATCTAACTGGGTTTGGGTATGCAATTTATCCATTCATCATTACTTAATAATTAATCCATGGTTTCTTTATGGGACTAATCCTTGTGATCTTAAAATCATATTAAAAATGCAATTCAATACTGACTTGTAATTTCAATAAATGTTTGTGTATGCATTAGCCTTCTCCATATTCACTTCCTCAGTGAGATCAAAAGGATTTAGACGCAATGAGACGCTCGTAACGCTTATTAGGCCCAAGAGTGGTTTACTCCCCCTTGGCCTCACTAATGACGGACCTATAGTTGCCATAGCAGGTGATGTACCTGACAGAGGCCTAACATCTGCTGACCTCATTGCTCTACCCCATTTCCTCACTAATGGTTCATATGGAATTTATAATTAATTTATTCTCAATTTAAATGCCAACTTATATTTTTATTTTTTTTGTCATATATATATTAAGTATTTTAAATGCCACCATGGATATGCCTAGTTATCCACTATTCTATTTTGAATTACTCTGAAGTCATACCCATTCAATATCTATTTGGCTGATAATGATATATTTTAAATTCATCTTATGAGATGGAACCCTCGTTGCTTATTGGTCATGGTATTTGCCTCTGTTTATTGACTAGAATAATTCGTTGATTCAATCTTACCCTACAGGATGGCAAGATCATAGCTCTGATACCATTTGTAATGTCCCCTACTTGGTTCAAGACAGTTTTAACCGTAATTAATCGATTTCCAATATATTTATAACTTTAACTAAATCAATTAAGAGACAAAATTATCTTAACATGAATCCAATCTAGGATGTTCTACCTTTTCTTTAGTCTATCAAGTACTAGCTATCTTACCATACTAAATAATTAATCCTATTTTTTATTTATAAATCAATTACACATTTATTAATTTTTAATTAATAAATACTTATTATTATCAATTAATTAATAAATACCTTGTTTTGGTGATTTAATAAATATTTATTAATTTACTAATTAACAATTACTTTTTATTATATTAATATTAAATATAATTATTATATTAATATTTATTATTATCCATCTTTATGTTATCCCTCATTGATTATTCTAATTATATAGATACATAAATAAGTAAATATAGTAATGTGGCAGACAGATCTGAGACATAACAGATTTGGTCTGCCATTCTTATGTTCTTATATATATTGGCTTTACATATATTTCACTCTTATGTTAATATTATGTAATTTGCCTATCTGGGAATTTCCTTTATAAATACGTTGAAGATCAGTCTAAAAGAATAATTTCTGAGTTATATTCCCACATAATATCATTAACACTATATGCTAATTATAATTACAGCTTTATTATTATTATTAAAACTATATTATTATTATTAAGTTTATTAAATCCTACATAAGGATGATATCGGGCTCCATATACTATGCATATATATATTAAGCACATTACCATAAAGAACAAAGATGCTACTGCCTGTAACTAAATAACAGTTCTGACCGGATTTGATCGATGTTGTCAGATAATGTCCCTGTCATGTTTATGCATGTTTAATATGCATCTTTAATATTTATACCTACTGTGATTATTAGTACTTTACTAAATTCAGTTATGATAGTTTTCGAGTCTGATACTTCTAGACTATCTCATATTAGTTTCTGAATAAATGCTATCAAATTAGAATAATAGAATGAAGTATTTATATTTTATTAAATTTTTGATGTTGTCATAGTAAGCAGTGGGTTAGATACTCCATACTCGTGTGGAATGCATTTACCCTTGTTTTGACTCTTTGTTACTGCTGTGATTTCCTTCCGCCTCCCCCAATCCTACTTCCCGGTTCTTCCCCTTATACCTTGCTAAATAAAAGGGTTGCACCTCTTGAATAATGAAGGGACATATCTCTCCTAAATTATATCTCTTCACAACATAACAAATCGTATATTTTTTTGTGCATAATGATTATTTGTGACCATATCTAATCGTACCTCACATTACTAATTTAGTTGTGAATTAAATGCCATCTATCCATACGTTAACTCTACTTACCTTGTTAGCCTCTGTTTAGATGATGCATAACACTTTAGGAATATACCATAATCGTTATCCCTTACTGTTTCCTCATTCATCGATCTTCTAACCATTGACAATGAATTTCTATCATTAGACGTTGGCATGGGCTAGTACGAGTTCTCTGTTTGATACTTCCTCGTTGTTATCATAATAGTCATTTCAAACTAATCGTCGTGTAAGTGTAATCACTGGCTTTGAATACAGATCGCTACATAATATCTTATAAACCAGGTATGGATCGTGTGTAATATGGATTAGATCCTTGTTTATTATAATTGTTAGCCTTCATGATTACTCATTATCAATCACTTCTGTTGAATATGACTGTCCATTGTTGAGGGGACAGTCTCTGACATCAGCAGTCCACTGACATTTGATTTAATAGTTAACTTTATTTATTGATCAGGATAAATGCTATTCTATTATATATTGTTTTTTATTGAATATTTGTTTTCTGAATTTATTCATTATTATATTTGTTTCTAATTATATTGTTATGATAATGAATGTTTATTTATTAATTTATTATTGATCAATTACAGTTACACACTGTTATTGATCAAACATTTAAATATCACTATCTTATTAATATGTAATATTTATTTTATATAAATATTAATTAAATAATAATATTTAATAAATCTCAAATAATTATTATACTAATTAAAAATAATTATTTCAATTAGGCTTTATATATATAATGTTCAGAGAGGGGACATGACAAAGATCTTCATCAACTTTGTAGCCCATAGGCATCACCCAAGTTGTCCCAGGATCAACTGCCTCCATCTGACATGTGTCAGTATCAACCCAAAAACAGATGGTATCCTCATATCTCTTAACAACCTGTGTCGGTATCCTCTCTCTTACATGCATCTTTTTATGAAAATCTTTGAAATAACCCCAAGCAATCTTACCAAAATCATTACCCAACATCCTGATGTTGTTCTTCATCTATAACAATGTCGGTGTGTCCTTAGACCACTGAACATCACCGATACCAGGAAAGTAATTTTGAAAATAGAAGAATAATCCAATAATCAGTTATCCATATTTAAACTTCAGTCTTTTATCTTTCTTTATGGATTCAAGATTGAGCACTAAACGACTTCTTAATGCCTCAAACAAATCATAATCAACATTTTCCTTGATCATTCGGTAAGCAGTATGAATAGCTGCAGTAGGGATGTTGTTCATCCAGCTAGAATGATATACACGGTATCCTATGACAATTGAAGCAAATTTTATTGCGGGGTCATCAATCTCATTAACTTTCATAGCTCTTCCATCCCATCGTGACTTGGTCATCTTTTCAACATCATTCTTAGGAACTGATCTCAGTACTGGAACTTCATCGATGGAACACAATCCGGTTATTGCATGAATCACTTCCTTAGTGATCTTATGTGGTTGACCAAGCCACATAAACTAGTCATGCACACAACTCAAAACATATCTCACAAGATCATCATCAAAATCACCAATAGAGTTCAATGCATGGTGAAAACCTTTATCGATAACCCTCTTATATTGTTATTTCAATACTCCATCCTTGTTACACATTACCCTATATTGATCAAATATAGAAAAAATTCCAAGATCTTCCAACTTACAATGAATGTATGATCTAATATCCTCTACATGAAAAACTCCATATTAGACTCCAGATAGGGCTCCAACGAGATCGGTTTCAATGGATTTAAAAGGGTGCCTCTTAAACTTTGGACGAGGTCTGACTATAACATCTACCAAATGCAGTGCATCCATCTTTAGAGATTCAAACTTAGAAACAAATAACATGATTTATCGAATAAATACCTTTCAATGCTTCTACAACTAGGGTTTCAACACTTTCACCAATTACCGATCGCATATCACTCCAAATCTTCTATTAACCTCATCAAATGTTGCTCACACAAGCTCTTTTCTGCTCTTTTTGCTCTCTGAGTGCTCTTAGGAATGCAAAGTGACAAATGATATTCAAAAAGTTCTTTAATTTGCTCAATACCTACTGCATTAAATGTTATTCCCAATTGTATAAATGAACAAACCCTAAAACACCATTCAACATACTATCGGTTCTCATATCACATCAAACCTACCAGTTTGATCACAAAATCACCTCAAAACATCATAAAGCATCAAGATATGCAAATTTATCTTACCACCATATAGGGGGTCCGAAAATGGATCTGACATTAAGCTCCCCCTAAACCTTTTAACAACTTAGTTTGTCGGTGATGAGTTCTCCACACTAGGTGAACAATTAGGATCTTCTGATAGTTTGTCTTCAATTTTCTCGGCACTCTTCTTTTTCCAGATCTTGTTCATCTCTGCTCTGGTCTCTTCCACATCAACTTTCTTTTTTCCTTTTTTGGTTAGCAGATTGATTTACCGATTGACTCATTTTAGCTCTGCAAAACTTTGTAAGGTGTCCTGATTGGTGACAATGAAAACATGCCATACTAGATACTCTCTAGGGTCCAACATTGCCTCTATCAGTCCTTCTTCTGTAATTCAAAGCTACATGACTGTAGTTATGACAGATTTTTCAAATCACATTCATTCTCTTTTCCATCTCATAGGTACTAGACCGGTTAGCATAGGGTCTCTGCCAATTTGCATTTCTCCAGTCATTAAAAGTTCTTTGCCAATCTCCACCAGATCTCTGATTCATGTGGGGTGTCAAATTATTTTCTCCATACCTGCATTCAACAACTCTATGCCCAAACATGTTGCAAGTGTAACAATAACCATTAAAGGTTCTAGGTTTGTATCCTTGATAGGCATTAGGTCTATAACCATTAATAACATTAGATTTACAAACATTAGCAGTATGTCCTAGCTTATGACAATTAAAGCATATTGGTTTGTATGGTTTCTTACCGATGGATTTCTGGATCTTAAGTGCAGATTTACCTTCTTCAAGGTTGTCCTTTGTACCAGAAGGCTCACCTTTCTCAAAAGTAGTGTATCCCAAGCCATGTGTATCTCCATTCTGCCTTTGTGACTGGATTTCACATCAAGCATATTAGATCTCTTGTTAAACTTTGCAAGTGTTTCATTAGTATCAACAAGTTCCTTTGTAAAATCTCCATTCTTTTTCATCAGACTTTCTCTTAGAGACATTTTCATGTCTAGATCAGCCTTTATTTCTTCTTTTTCTTCTTGTTCCTCATGAAGATGATGATACAGGGTTCCAACCTCCTGGTTCAGCTTAAAGATCTCATGTTCTTTTTCTTTGATCTTGTCTTCAATTGTCCTCCTTTCTCCAAGCTCTTTACTCATCCTGATGCTTAGGGCTTCCAACTCTCTCCTTGGGTTTGCCTTCTCATCATTCAATTTTTCAACTTCAGTAACCAAAGCATCCATGTTTGCCTCATCAGAAGAACTATTTTCGGTAAACTCCATTAATTGTTCTGCAAGCTCTCTTCTCTTAGCAAGTGAGGCTTTATACTTGCCTTTCAATGTATCTAGGGCTTCCTCAGCTTCTGCAAGCCGATTAGACATCTCTCTATAACTCATATCCCCCATGACAACCTTGGGATCTTTCCCAAATGGTTAAGCCTTAAGGGAATTAGGCTCTGATACCAATTGATAAACTTATAAGGCACTGAGAGGGGGGGTGAATCAATGCAAGCAAAAACAACAACACAAATATGATCACCACTTTAAATAACTTAAATCTTATTAAACATAAAAGAAATATCACCACATAAGCTAACACCCAATATATCAAGCTCCACATAGCACAACAATTTATACATGGAAACCCAAAAGGGAAAAACCACAGTGGGATTTAGTACCCACAAGATTCACTATCTACAAAATAGAAATATTTGATCGATTAAGGTCATACAAATATGCCCGGTTAGGAGCAGACCCTGTTAGGAGTCACCCGGTTAAGGCATTTACCTCAGCCCTATTAAAAGCTTTGCCCTGTTAGGAGAAACCTCACAAGAGGATTTAGAATAAAGATAAAGAGCTACCATGTTAAGGGATTTACAATTTTAGGCATGTTAGGACCTACCCGGTTAAGGGATTTGACTGTTGTAACTATTAGGAAAACAACAGTAAAATGATCTGCATGTAGCACCTTTGTGCTTGATAAGATCCACTTCAATTTCCTTAAACAACACATCAATACAGAGCTTCTCATATTACCACACAATCAAACTCTCAATAGTCACTCACGATCTCATACCTTGTCTCATAACACATCACACTTTTTATAGACATCAACTTAGTCGACTAACAACCTTGGAATAATTTCCTAGGTTAAAGGAATCTAGTCAATCTTGCACTACATGCTTTACTTATGTCGGCCACTGACATAACAACTTACAAATAAAACATTACGTGTATCGGTTTACCGATCTTAGTGACTTTGTTCTACCGATTAGTTGTTCTTCACGATTGACTTCTCTATACAGCATAACTTGCTCATCTTGTTGAATCTATCCTTGTGGTGTGAAACATAGCTACTTGATACAATCTCTAGTACTCCTGCAAAACTACATCACCTAACTCTTCATTGATCACTCATACTGGTTGCTTGAATACAACTTTGTTCTTGTTTATCGGTTGAAGTCTTATTTGTCGGTTCACTGGTAAGTTGTCTCCTCTACCGATTATGCTTTACCGGTTGGCCTAAAAGACTTAGATGACTATCAAAACATAATTGCCATCAATGAAAACATACAACGAGTCATCAATAAACACATTACATCAAAATATCATCATCAAGCCAACACACTATTTGGGACTGCAATAAATATTCACTTTTCTCTGATGATGAACAGGTTGCAGGTATTTGTTGTTCACAAAGCCTTTCTACATTATCTTTTGGCATTACTTGCTCATATGGTCTATGAATATGTTCTACTCATGAGTGGATCTTGGGCTGTTTATAACTACTACTATGCAAATATACTTCAAACTCATCTACTTCATTATCTCTATTACTCCAAATATGACTGTTGTAGCTGCTCAGTGATTTGGCTTCATGGATGTCTACTATTATGATCGTTTTGTGAACATAATTTTGTTTTCACTGATGGCAAAGAAACAAAATCACTATAATTTGATTGTCACCTATACCTTCAAATATTATCCTTTTGATAACATAGGTTGTTCTCACAGTAGAGACCCTTGTTCTCTTTTTAATGATTATTGGCTACGATATTGTTACCAAGTGTGGACTTTAAGACTGGTATTCTCAAGAAGATGTTGCTCATTTGACTTTCTACAGTATATTTTATTTTGATAAATGCTCTTTATTTTTTCTTGAATGGAGCTGGCTCTTTTGGCTATGGCACTGCACTATAACTGTGATCTCAAACTTTTGAATGCTCGTACTGTGTGAGCTTGAATTTCATCCTTAGAATGTTACCTGTAACAAGTTAGTTTCACAAAATACAATGGAAATACATACAGGAAATCCAAAATCCACCAATGAAACTACATGAAATACATATTAAAATAAAATATTATTTTACCTTCATGACTTATGTCTCATTGTGTCGTAACTCCACTGTTCTTGGTTGCAGATGGTGTGCTCTCAGACAATGCATTGTTGGCTTCCAAGATGGCATATGAAGAATGGACTGATAACTTGTAGTTAATTGATAGTATGATATGCAAAGCTACATGATTATGCTAAAATGATAATACTATATGATTATGTTGCTAAAATGATATTTGCTATTTGCTTCAAAAACTCACGGATGCATAAGATTGGCTTGAAGACTATTTTTGAAGACTAACTTCCTCTCAACTGAAGCTCTTGATTTTATAGACTTTGAGAGGATTAGATGATGTGGCTTAGATCAACAGTCATGATCAAATCTACATATTTGAATGGGTATGAGCAAAGGTGAAGGTTGAGAGAAAGGGGGAAGGAGAAGACAAGTGTCACTCATCTCACCTTGACTGGGTTGCTAACTAAGAGAATCTAGGGATGGTTGGAGGAAATTTAGGCATGAGAGGACAAGTGGACTCAAGTCCTTCCTAAGATGTAGGGGGTGTTGGAGAGAATATAAGAAATGGTTATGAAATATGTGTACGTACACAGTTTCATTAATTTTGGAGGTTGAAGATAAATCATGAATTAATATTTAAGGAATATTAATTTCTTTAGCCACATGTTTGATGAGTTGGCAAAGAGAAGATGAAGTGGAGATGGAGGGTGAGTTGGAAAAGGGATTAAATAATTTTGAGAATTATTTAATAGTTGAGACTATAGGATAGGAGAATAATATTAAATATTGTTTATTTAATGGTTTGGAGAAGATAATTAAATATTAAATATTTAATTAACTTGGTTAGAGGAATAATTAAATATTAGATATTTAATTAATTAGAGGAATAAGATAATTAAATATTAGATATTTAATTAATTCGGAAGAATAGGATAATGAATTAATTAATAAAATATTAATTAATAGAAAGATATAAAAATGAATTAAATTAATTAATCTTTTCGAATTAACTATTTAATAGAAGAATAAATATTAAATAAATATAAAATATTTGTTTAATTGCTCATAGCCAATTTTTAGGTGTATACACATACTATTGTTCATTGTGAATGAATCTTGGTGAAAATGCTCTTAACTTTGTCAAAACTATGCTTTTGAGAATAAACATAACTCCCCTTTGTTCTATTAATACTCTTAATGCTTTGGGTTGTGTGATACATTGTCATGATCTAGCCAAGGTCTTACATTTTACTGTCACCATTGATCACTTGTATATAGAATGAGACCCTTCTTAATGACTGCTATTGATGAATGTGAGTTTTAATTTTCTGTCATTGCTCACATGCTGCTACAGGAAGAATGATATGAATCTTTGTGCTTATTGTACTGTATATCATGGCCTTTATATAGTGCTCCTTCTTGAATATATCATTTTTTGTTCTATCAGAAGATTGTTCACTAAGTATGGATTGAGATCATAACCTCATGCTGCTCTAATTTGTAAGGTTGTAAATGATTGTGTTTTTGAATTCAATAGTGAGCTTCAATTGTCATCTTTGGGTCTTTTTCTCATTTGAGTATAATCTGTGATTGAACTTGGGTGCTTTATTTGTTTCTTAGTGACTATTGATGGCTGCATTGGTGCTAAGATCCATTGCAATCTTTGTCATTGTATTAGACAACCACCCTTCTCATTGTTCTTGGTTTGCAACCAGAATTTTTTGAGCTACTTTGGTAAGGTTCTTAGACCTATGGACTGTCAATTTAAGCTCTTTCCTTGGCTATCTCTTGCTCCTATTATCTTATTCTATAATGAGGTTGTCCTTTTTAATGACTATCTTAGTATCAACATTTATTGTCTTTGCATGGATTGTATAGAATGTGCAACCTCCTTTTTTGGTGATAGAAATTGTTCTAAGCCCTCATATTGGCAAATACTTCATATCCTTCAGACTGTGTTGTTAGCATATTCACTACTTATGATGTTATTGTCTTTGAAGAATGTGTTTGTTTCTTGAAGGTTGTGATTTATCATAAAAAGGCAAGATTGTTGTCCTTTTGGAGCTCTGGTCTTGAGAGTATTTGTATTGTACTATGAATGTTAGAGACGTCTCTAGCTGCTTATACTACTGCTCTATGACTGAGATAATGCTTGTGAAGTGTGTCACTGTTCTTTATCACTGTTTTATCTTTGATCATGTCTAAAGCTTTTGACTGATTTTACTATGAAGGTTCTTTGTTCTTATGTTGTAGCAATAATGTATTTTGCCTTGTAAATATGTTACTGCATCATTTATCCTTCACAACAGGAGTAAATCACCCTATTAAATTTCATTCGGAGTCCTTGTCTTTCTTGCAATGCCTCAGTTCAAGCCTTAGTCTGTTTGTAAATAAAAAATGCCGAGTTTTAGTAATTGGTCGAACTCCGTGAACATATTGAACCATTTTGAACTGGGTTCATTAGTTTCATTTAGGTTTCGAGGGTTCTTAGGTGTCTTGGGGGTTTTTCATACTAACAATCTTTTAAAGTGTTTTGCAGCGTTTCCTTATTAGTCTCGTTCGGTGATGTGTTCTATCATCTCTCTGAGAGTTGAACTCTTTGAACCTAGTTCAAAAGGTTCAAACATGTTCAATATGTTCAACACAGTTCAAATGGTCAGCAACACATGACATAGTTAGTCCTTTCAGAAAAGATTTCTCCTGGGCGCGGTGTATGCCTTGAACTACTTGAACCTCAATGAAGTCTATTCAGAATGTTCATGTGTGTTCAAATTTGGTGAGTCTTGTGAGTTAAAAGATTTGATGGTGCATTAATTGCCAAGTATGAGGAAGGCGAACCATATCTTGGGTGACGTCAATTGTTGGAGTTTCGAGGCAAGTAATCATTTCAGGAACTGGTGGTTATTTCAAAAATGCCACCATGCATTCAATGCATGCATGCAATGTCCAATCCACAAGCTCAATACCCTTAAACTGATGATTGAAATTATTGCACTTAATAAGTCCGTATTATTGCTCTTGCTATAAGGTATGAGAGGATTTATTCTCTGAATATTTGTTCCTTGTCGTTGTGGTGTTATTTTTCTTGGATAGAAGGTTTGTTTGCTGGTAGTCTCTGGTTGCTCTCAACTGTGAAGGTGAGTCCATTTCTTGTCCTCTCTAGTGATTTTTACCTACATTTCTTCTCTCGTATTAAGGTTTGCTGGAAGAAAATAAAGCTTGTTATTCATGAATTATGAAGTCCACATTGCACCTATTCGGGAATGTTTTTAGTCTTGCATGTATAGAGCCCATAGTCAGCGATACTGACCTTAAAGGGGAAAATCTTGAAATTTTAAAAGAAAGGGTGTTCAAGGGAATTGATGGTTCTTTTGGTGTGGAAGTTTTGAGTGGTGGTCTCATAGAGGCAGCAGCCTTTCCCCCAACTATCCCTTGCCTGGAATTGGTTAGGGAGTGTATTGCTAGGTATGATCCAGCATCCGAAACCATCAGGAGAGACAATGGTGAAACCCTCCTTGCCATTAACAGTGAAGTAATTTCCTCTGTTTTCAAGCTACTTGACTACCAGTTCTCAAACTTTTCTCCTGCCCAATCAATCACCGAGTTCAACGTAGACAAAACCGAGCACCGAAATAACGTAGCAAAATATTGGTTGAAGGTTCCTCAAAGGAGTGGTTCTAGATTGCCCAAGAATCCCAATAAGAATCATATGCTGCCTCACATTCATGATGTCATGTTACTATTGCACCGAGTCAGAGGCTCTGTGGAAGCCTACAGCTTCGACAAATGGATTTATTGCTATGTGCAGCTAGTATTAGAAGGGAAGCAATACCTTGATTGGGCAGAGCTAATTGTCGATTCAATGAGGGAGCAGCTGAGTATGGCCAAACAGTTTAAGTAGAATTTCTTCATGTCTTCATATCTTATATATTGTTTGGCGTGTGTTAAGGAGATAGTTGGAATACCTAGACAACCCACTGAGGAGGAGGTCCCCGTGTATGATTTTTACCCTATGTTGCAAAAGGATAATGCCTTGCAAGACTTTAGGAGTGTACACAATGCCTTTCTGGGAGATTTGTGCTATGAATTGAAGAATATGAAAACTTATTGGTAAACAGATTTGTCACTGCGGTCGTTTACCTGAAACTGACCCTGTTTGCCCAATGAGCAGTGACAAATGTTCCAACAGTTGGAGAGATCGTTCTGTGAAACATGATCTTCCTCTGTGTTTGAGAGGGGCAACTCCCTCGTATGATAGGGGTATTTAGGATTTTGTGTACTTTTAACGTGAAAGTACATAAAGGAGAAAACATAAAACTAAAGAGAAATAAGGATAGAAACCCCAACAATAGACATACGACCATCGACTGAGATTTCCCAACATTAGCAACAAATTACAAGGGGAGTTCATAAGGTAATATGCTTAGCCATGACATGACGATAAAGAAGAATGACAAATCTCAACATACGGAGAGATAAGATACTTCAACACATTCAAATTGAGATACCAAAGGTTGCTTGTGCATAATCACATCAATCGTACAGATCACATATGCATAAAAAGACTACCAATTTGACATACGAGAAATCGGCAATAATAACACATGAATACATTTAGAACATACGAACTAAGACGTATTCTTCATTATCCTTTTGGAAATATACAAGTCCAAAATCCTTTCTATACATAGTGCAAATCAAAATGTCATTACAAGTTTCTCCTGGAATTCCAGCAGAGTTTTCCCCTCTGTAAAAAGTCCTTTCCCCGTTACAATGCAAAAGCCTTCTACTTATAGGCTTGTAGGATAACTACCTTATAACCAACTTGAAGCCTGGGTTAATAACTAACTCTTTTTTGCGTAAGTTTTAATGAGTTAGTAACTTACCCTTTTATGTGTAGAAGAAGTGAACTTTCTAACCTTTGGTTGCAATAAGCAACATAAGTCACTTTTTACAAAAATAATTTCAAACCCATTATATGAAAAAATAATTCATTTGTTGATTTGGTCGAGGTGGCCTCCATCTTCATTTTCTTCATTTGATCTCATAATCATCTCACCATCTAGCCCAAAGGCTACTCCATGAAGTAGGAAAATATAAGAATCCCCTCGAATTCTAAATAAAGAACTCCTATGCTGGAACCATTTTCAAGGGAATGAATTTTGTAACAAGTAGCCAAAAGTTCTATAAATTAACAATTGGATGCTACAACTGTCTGTCTCAGAAGCCTGATTTAGACAATCCCCTCAATCTGAATGGTTCACGGGCTGTCAAACCCACAAATGATGCAATGAATAAATCAGAACTTGCACCAATTGTAGACATCTTGACTATCAAAAGCTTTTTTTTTTATTCGCAAGACGAGACATTTCTGTGCTTGGTTGTACTTTCCTCAGAGCAATAAAAACCCAGATGCAACTGAAGCTGCATATTTCACAAAGTTGTACATAAAGCATAAAGTCTAGATTTAACCTTCCAGAAAAGAATATCAACTTTCATGTTTTCTCTAGTTCTCTTGGAACTACCAACGAGAAGCAATACTTTTTACCAGTTCACACTCCTTTTTCTTCATTTTCGTGAGTGGTATTGCCTCATTATTTTTCCTGATCGGCAATGAATGTGATGCACTAGTTAGCCATGCTAATGCTTTCATTGCAACTTCTTGCTCTGCAGACCTTTTCTTGTAACATGGTCTTCCCACAAACTGCATCCCATTAAATTCCACCATTGCTCTAAATTGATTATCGTTCATATGCTTTATCTTATAATGAGGTTGACCATATCCTGCTCTTGACACCAGCATTTGTAATAAAGTTTTGGGATTTTGACTGGAACTCACATCATTAACATTCATGTCTTTATATTTCTTGACTTTTTTTATGGACTTGGGATACACGGACTTCATGGCCAAACACAAACCTCCCTTCACATCTATCTGCAGACAAGAGCTCTCGAACAACTTACAATAGATGATCACCAACTTTGTGAATATCCAACAATCATTGCATTTCATGTGACCACATTTTTGCGATTATCGCATGCCATGAGATAACGTTTCTTTGAGGAATTCTGTCAAACTATTCACATGCGTTGTCTATGCTTTCCCTATGCCCATGATCTGCTTTCATGCTATTCTGTCAAAATAGATACATGATTGGCAAATGCTTGAATGCTCCACTAAAGAATAAGGGTTTTAAGGAGAGGGACCCCTCCCTACTATGGGATAAGTACCCGATCGCCCGAATGCAATAATGAGGCCGAAGTGATTAATTTACTATTTGGTCGGGCTCATGACTTGAATGAAGACCACGCATCAGACCAACACTCTAACCGAATACATCGGATGGATTCTTCTTATTCCTAAGCATTCAGACTGTGAATCTGGAACTATAGTAGATCAGGTACCTGTTGATGACCCACAGATCCTTGGATAACCATCAATACTAGTAAGAAATGACAAGAACGATAATGATGAAAGGTGAACTATATTTTGGGTCACGTCGTTCAAAGATGACTGGGTGTTGTCAGCCAATTCATTTGGTCTTCTCCTTACATCAGAAACAAGATCAAACCACCAAAGCAACATTCCCACATTGGCTCATGAAAGTTAATTCCTTTTCAACTAATTCATTTCGCACATATCGTGCAACCATTGTGTTCCATGCGATGACATATCTTGGAGGTATTATGTCAAACAGTTACTTGTGCGATATCCATGCTTCCACGTCTGTCATTCAACCCGGGCAAATTGCAGTTGCTTGAAAGTTTCTAAAGCCTTTTCAACAAATTCATTTTTCATATGTCCTTCAATTGGGTATTTAATGAGGTGACATCTATTTGAGGTATTCAATCGAACAATTCACATGCCATTGTATGTTTCCACATCATGCATTCCATAATATATATTTTGTCAAAGAATGGCTTCACTTTTTGCTAGCTTGAGCTCCTCTTCAAATAATTTGTCAAACAGTTCACATGCCACGTCAAGGCTCCTATGATTTGCATTTGACGTGTTCCATATCTCCTTGAGGCGGTCTTCCAAACAGTTAAACACCTGTGAGCAGCATTAATCCAAACACTTTGAGAGCTTCCTCGCAAACTCCATTCCATGCATATCCTGTATTCATCGCATGCCATGAGACCACATTTCTTTGAGGAATTATGTCAAATGGTTCACATGCATTTTCTATGCATCCATAACCTACATCATACATGATATTCTTGTCAAGCGTCTCATGAATATTGTCTACTCTTCCTCATTCTGCAACATTCAAACATGTTACGTATATTGGCTTATCAGAGTAGTCACGACTACAACATCTGACGCAATTCCCTCTCTTCTTCAATGCTTTGATGAACACTCATAACTTGCTCTCTGAATCCTTCTTTTATTTATTGTTTTTCTTTAATATCTTTCCTTTCTTTGATAAAATCAATAAGAGGTTAAGAATGCTCAAAAATTGAGCATTTCTAACCTTCTTGACAAAGTGGGGCCCGAAAGGTTAAGAAATTGGGTTAGAAATGCTCAAATTTTGAGCATTCTTAACCTTTTGGGGATAGGTTAGAAATATGGGTTAGAAATGCTCAAAACTTTTTTTTTTGGCAAAGGTTAAAAAAAGAGGTTAAGAATGCTCAAAAATTGAGCATTTCTAACCTTGAGCTTCATGAACTATCCTTTAGACCTGTTTATGGTGAAAATGGATAACAATAATAACAATATTGAAAGGCTAAATGAATCCAACCACTAAACCCTAGCCTAACAATCAACAAAGATCCACCATAACATATGAAGATTACCTAAGACAATGCAAATAACTCAAAATCACAAAGATTATACCATCACATGTCCAATAGGGTTTTGATCTCCATTCTTCCTATCTCCATTGATCTTGCTTGATATATTTGCTCTCAGATTTTTATATGCACAAGAGCTCAACAAAGAACGGAATGTGGTTGCAAGTAGGATCGTAGTGTAGCCAAGTACTCCAAAATCAGTCATTAGTCATTCGTCATTAGGGTTTGACAATGAAGGAAGCATCTCCTTAAATAGAAGACACAATAAGAAATGGAGAGTTAAGATTGAGAGGTGTAAAAAGAGAGGTCGGCTAGGATTAGAGGGTAGGTAGAAGAAATACCAAAATAATGAAAGAGGTAGGTAGTGTATGAATTAAGAGATGAATGACATGTGTCATGTGTAGAAAAAGCTAATGAATTAATTAAATAAATAAAGATTTATTTAATTAATAGAAGAAGTAGGACAATTAAATAAATAAAATATTTATTTAATTTAGGAAAAGGATAATTTAAATAAATAAATATATTTACTTAAATGAGAAATAAGGCTAGAAGAGGATAAATGAATTAATTAAATAAATAAAGATTTATTTAATTAATAGAAGAATTAGGCTTAGATAATTAAATAAATAAAATATTTATTTAATTAAACATGACAATTTTGAGTGTCTACATTTTGCCCCTCTTTGAGACAATGCGGCTTGTCGCGTTGTTTCAAAGAAGATAAGATGAACTGATACAAAGTTGCCCCAGTATGGGAATAATATGCCCCCTCGAGAGATTGGATGAAAATGTCTGAAAAGATTGCAGACAATCTCTCGATAAGAAAGAAAGGCTAGAATGGCTAGACCGGATAAAGTGACAGAGTCACGGGATGAAGAAGACTGACTCGGGAAAATGAATGCGAGGGCTAGGGTAGGCTATAAGATAGACCACGGGCAAAAGACATCCTCATTGTCATCTACACCCTCATGAGATCATAGTGCAGAGCGAGAAAAGAGCAGGAGCAGTCAGCAGCGATGGCTTTCGTACACAGATTCGACCGCGTTCGCCGATTTCAGAGGCCAGCAGAGGCAGGAGAGCCGGTAAGTACCATGAAACCTCCTCGTACCTTCACGCATTTCAATTTTTTTTCATTAATGCATGGTAGTTAGCAATAAATGCGCTTAGGAATAGGGCACCAAAAAAGTACAAAAACGTGCAACCGCGTCTGTGTCGGTGCCAGGGGCGTCTGTGTCCAACAGGCGCGTCTGTGTCGGTTCCAGGCGCGTATGTGTCTGGGACCGCGTTTGTGCTTGATGCGGGCGCGTTTGTGTTCTTAAAGCGTGTCTGTGTTGCAGAAGCGCGTTTGTGCAGTCTAGAAGCGCGTTTATGTGTCAAAATGCATGGTTTTGAGTCTTCTAGGTCAAATCGGCAGTTTTGTGATGAACATACGCTGTCGATTGGATAAGCTGCTGAGAGGATACACTCAAACAGGTCCTCTAGAAAGACTAGGATAGATCAAGGCACTTTGTGATGAACAGGGAGTACCAGGATAGGCAGCACTTTGTGATGAACAGGGAGTGCGAATGTGAGTAACACTTTGTGATGAACAGGGAATGTCACACACGTAGTACTTTGTGATGAACAGGGAGCACTACTAGGATAGATAGCAACACTTTGTGATGAACAGTGAGTGTCACTAGGATAGATAACCATATGCATTTAGATAGCAAGCAACATTTTGTGATAAATAGTGAATGCCACGATAACTGACATGATTGATTGCTTGACTGCAGGAGTATCTGCCTATGCTGGAGTCACGGGAGAGATTCCCGTCGACACAGAGATTGCGACCAGAGTTGTCGATTCAGGACAGGATTGCCATTGAGGAGATGGGATTGAGACACGTATTATATGTGCCTGAGTTTCGGGCAAACATGGGTTTGCTGACTGCACTGGCGGAGAGATGGCACTCCGAGACTTGCACGTTTCACTTGCCTATGGGGGAGATGACAGTGACACTCGAGGATGTCTATAGGATTTTGCACATACCGATCGATGGAGAGCTAATTCCATATGATCGAGATGGAGACAGGGAGGCGTTGAGACGGGTATTCCAGGATCTCAGGTTGGAGATGAGAGCAGGGCACGTGGCATGGGATACCATGACCGCGACAGGTTTAGCTTTGCCAGCTGTGATCGGAGGAGCCATCAGTGGGTTCTTGTGTCCAGACAGAGCAACACGGGGGTTGGCAGTGGGTTGGGGAGGAGCACTGGAGATACTGGTGACTGAGCACACTAGATATGCATGGGGGCCATGTGTCTTGGCACATTTATACTATGAGCTGCATCAGTTCGTTTATCACGGATCAGTGGGACTGGGTTGTGGAGTGACACTCCTACAGGTGTGGGCATATGAGCACCTTCCTATCACACGGTCGATTCACTTCAGAGGTAGAGGGCATGGACGGAGCTTCGTACACCTCTATGATATGATTACGTCACAGCCTCGGATTGGCCGATTGGAGCACTGGAGGCGTGTTATAGATGATATTGACACAGTCATCTGGAGGCCGTACCTGGGGTGCGAGGAGTGGGAGGACGACGCCTTGGAGCTGCCATATACATTCAGGAGCAGATATCTGATTGGGCGGACGCCCTACATTTTGGAGAGACAGCTGGTTGACAGGGTAGGCAGACAATTCAACCGGATCCAAAGGATGCCGTGAGGCTCGGGCATGTATGCCCATACGGTCAGGGATCAAGCACAGTTCGGGCCATTGTTATCGTATGATCAGGCCATCACACAGCTGACAGAGATGATACCCCTACCCTGGGATATGTGGCCAGAGGTTGAGGATGCAGGTATGGATGCAGAGTACGCTGCATATTGAGCAGAGCATCCGTTTCCACGGTTGACAGATCCGGGAGAGCTATTGGAGGGGGAGGTTGGAGGGGATGATGATGATGATGGTGGAGGAGATGGAGGTAGGGGCCAACGGAGGTAGAGAGGAGTAGTGGGAGAGAGGAGAGTGGCACCTCGGAGGGAGGGAGGACAGGAAGGACCAGCCCAGGTAGTGAGGGGGCGAGGTGGATTACCTCTGCAGGTACCAGCAGCACAGGGACAGAGGCAGGGACAAGTGCAGAGACCGGTGCCAGTACAGGCACAGGTACAGAGACAGGTGCAGGCACCCAGACATGTACAGAGACAAGCACTGGTTCAGGCACCCAGACAGGTACAGGGGGAGGCACAGGTATAGACACCCGCAGAGGGAGAGCCACAGGCAGAGGCTGAGGGTGGAGATCCTGAGGAGGATGAGCTGTTAGAGCTAAGGGAGATCTGCCAAGGCCAGGCAGACGAGATCCAGGAGTTGGAGCGGGAGAGGGATCGCCTCAGGATCAAGCTCTGAGATACAGAGCGAGAGAGGGATCAGGCCATTCAGCGATATACTGAGGCTGAGATAGCTCTGAGGGCAGGGAGGCAGGCGGCAGAGGACGCAGGGGCAGGCTACACATATGTGTTGCGAGCCGGTGAGGAGATTGGCTACTGGAGAGACCTGTACTATGGTGTAGTGCCAGCGGATCAGCGGGCGAGGAGCTTCCATAGACCATCGCGGACAGCGACGGCTACGGGAGGGAGTCGGAGGAGGAAGGCATCTAGTGGTGGGGTTATGGGTCCTCCACCACCAGCAGACAGGCAGGGGGATCCTGGAGCGGGTCCATCTACAGCTCAGCGTCCGTTGAGGCCAGGCGGCTCCGAGGGAGGGAGTTCATCATAGCCATAGAGGGCTCCCCTTTGTATCAGTATATGTACCATTTTTGTATTGTAGACACTTGCGGGTGATTTTGTAGCTATATGATTCTTTTGACATCATTGTATCATGACACATTTGATTATATATGAGAGATGATTCATTTTTGCGGCAGCTATATGCATGTGTACCTTATGTGACGAGATGTTCTTATGTGATGTTTGTGATATGGATGCAAATATGTATATGACACAATGCAATATTTTTGTTCTTTTATGTTTTATATGGGATGCATGATGCAAATGTGAATGTATGTAATGCTGATGAATATGATAATGCAAATGATTATTTACATGATGGAAATGTAACATGTGCTAACATGTGTTGTATGTAGGATGTGATGCAGTTGTGATATCTGAAATGCTTATATGTGGTGATGCAGGTGTAACTATATGAAATGCAAATGTTTTTGGTGTGTCATTATACTCAGTCATGTGATAGCGGGCTACGCGGACTCGAGAAGGACAATGGAAGTCAATCAAGAAAGGGGGATGGAAGACAGAAGATATGAACATGAAAGAGCTTCTTGTGCGTTATCATCATTGAGCTTTATTATGGCAAAATAGGTTATGACAATCGAGGCATTTGTTCGACCTAGAAAGTCATTGTACCTGTTTGCATGGAGATAAGACAGTCACAAACAAGGAATGCCCCAGTTCATACTAGACTCACAGTGTCCTCATATCCTTGGACAAGTCATAGCATTACTAAAAGACAATCCACAGACAGCAAATACAAATAGGTGACGATACCCCATCCTCGCCTTTCTAGTCAAAGACATCCCGGAAAAGCTAAAAGACATGTCACCAAAAGATAAAATCAAAAGAAAACCAAGACTCGACACCAACATCCACTGTAGTCCTCAAGTTTAATGTCTCTTGTCACTTGTATAAGTCTTATTCGATTGTGGTCACAATGTTCACTTTCACAAAAAGGATAGATAGCACTGAACCATATGTTGTCTGAGTCTGTTGAAAGATTTGATTTTGTTGAAGCCCATTGTTGCTACTGTGTCTCATCTGAAACTGACTGAATCCATGAAACTAATACTTTATTACGGAGAAGATGAAACTTTATTGCAGATCTATGATGCAGATTTTGCTTTATTGCGGAATGTGCGTGAATAGACTGAAGGAAGCTGGAAGAAACTGTACTCCTCGAAACATGTGATGTTCTCAGTTCCACACCCATTACTAGACGTAGGATTTTCCTTAGCCACAGATAGGATCGGATTTATTATGGATAGAAAGGGATGTGAAAAGGGATGTTTATTATGAATGGCTAACCAATCTTAGGTAGATCAATAACAAGCCATGATGGGAATGGGTAAGTTTATTATGAACGAATTGGTCGTGAGTGTGTGCAAAGTGAAATGATGAAAGAGAATCCTGAAGGAGGGAGGAGCAAAGTCTCTACGCATGGCGCTGGGAACCCAGTTTTCACCATGGTACTTGCCCAGGGCGCCACCGAAGTGGTTTTCACCGTTGGACGAAATTATTTCTCTTTACTTTTTTTCGATTTTTCAATTTTTTTTGTGTCACAAGGCGCCTGTTTGCTAGGTTTTCACCAAGTAACGATTTTTTTTGTTTTATAATTTTTTTGTATTTTTGAATTAGGATGTTCCGAAGAGCTATGTGTAGAACCTGCGAAGGTGCATGTTGTTGATAGGATCCTCCAAAGGTTCACCTTCTGTAGTTGAGAGCTGATATGCCCCAGATCCATATACTGCTATGATGATGTAAGGACCAAGCCAGTTTGGTTCAAACTTGCCCTTCTTCTCTCTGTCTTGCTGATTCTTGGGGTTTTCTCTGAGGACCAAATCACCTACCTCAAATGTACGAGGCTTGACCTTGTGATTGTAGCTGCGACTCATTCGCTATTGGTAAGCCTTAAGATGATTAAAAGCAGTTTGTCTCCGTTCATCCAACAGTTCTAGTTCTTGTAAGCGAGAGACCCTGTAGTCTTCATCGTTGATTATGTTTCTCAAAGAGACCCGTAGAGAAGGTAACTCGACCTCAACAGGCAAGATGGCTTCAGCGCCGTAGACAAGTGAGTAAGGTGTAGCTCCTGTAAGTGTGCGGACACTTGTACGGTAGGCCCAAAGTGCAGGATTGAGTTGGATATGCCAGTTACGGCCAGCGTCGTCGACTGTCTTTTTAAGGATTTTAAGAATTGTTTTATTAGACGCCTCAGCTTGGCCATTACCTTGGGGGTAATATGGTGTGGAGAAACGATGGGAGATATGGAAGCGGTCACAGAGTTCACGAACACGCTGATTTTTGAAGGGACGCCCGTTATCAGTGATAATGGACTTAGGAATACCATATCGGCAAATGATATAGTTAAGGATGAAAGTAGCAATTTGTTTTCCAGTGACTTGTGTGAGAGGCACAACTTCAATCCATTTTGTAAAATACTCTGTGGCTATGATAATAAATTTATGACCATTGGAAGAAGGAGGGTGAATCTTGCCTATGAGATCGAGTCCCCACTGACAAAAGGGCCAAGGAGATGCGAGTGGTTGTAGTTCTTGTGCTCGTGCATGTATGAGGTCTCCATGAATTTGACACTGCCTACACTTCTTGACAAACTGATATGAGTCTTTTTCCATAGTAGGCCAGTAATATCCAGTCCTGATGAGTTTCTTGGCCAAGGTAGGACCACTAGTATGCGGACCACATATCCCTTCATGCACTTCTCGTAACGCAATCTGAGCTTCGTCACTCTCTAAACATCTAAGAAGGGTGCCATCTAGACCTCGTCGGTATAGGATATCAGCTAGAATGATGTATCGAGAGGATTGGCGAATGAAAGTGCGGCGTTGGTTGTTCGATAGATCGAGAGGTAAGATATTGTCGCGAAGGTATGTGAATATGGAACCATATAACTGGGATTCAGGACCAACAACGCATATCATTTCAGTAGGAGTGATCTCGTATGAAGGAATCAACAGATTATCTACCAGGAACTCATAGCAGGTCTCATTTTGTGGTAGATAAATGAGCGAAGCAATCGTAGCCATGGCATCTGCAGCACGATTCTGTTCTCTTGGTATCTGCTCAAAATCTATCTTTGTGAAGTGTTGTTTCAAATCATCTACTAGTTGTTTGTAAGGCATTAGTTTTTCATCTTTTGTTTGGTAATCATCAGTTGCTTGACGGATGACCAGTTGGGAGTCTCCAAAACACGAAGTTCTTGGATCTTCCATTGAACTGCAATTCTTAATCCAGTTGTTAATGCCTCATATTCCGCTATATTGTTGGTGCAAGGAAATGATAAGCGGCATGACTTTGGTATAGAATCGCCTTGAGGAGTTATAAAGAGAATACCCACTCCTGCTCCATGCTGTGTGTATGAGCCATCAAAGTATAGTTGCCATGGCTTCACATGTGATATTGTTAAAATTGCTTCATCTGGAAATTCTGACCGTAGAGGAACATCATCTATCATGGGAGCATCTGCCAATTGATCTGCAATTGCTTGTCCTTTTATTGCTTTTCTGTCTACGTACTCGATGTCAAATTCACTCAGAATCATTACCCACTTGGCCAACCGCCCAGTAAGTGTAGCTTTGTTGAGAAGATATTTTAGTGGATCAATTCTGGCAATCAACTTAGTCTTGTGAGTGAGCATATAATGGCGTAATTTTAGTGAAGCAAAGACCACAGCGAGACAGGCACGCTCGATTGGTGTGTAATTTAGCTCATATCCCACCAGTGTGCGACTGATATAGTATACTGCTTTTTCCTTGCCGTCAGGTATTTGTTGTGCTAAGAGTGCCCCCAGTGCCGTTGGAGTAGCTGATATGTAGAGTAACAAAGGTTGATCTGGAATTGGTGGCATCAAAACTGGTGGGTTCAAAAGATAGTCTTTGAGCGCCTGAAAAGCCTGTTGACAGTTCTCATCCCATTTGAACTTGATGTTTTTGTGTAGCAGGTGCTGGAAAGGATTACACTTATCTGCAAGTTGTGCTATGAATCTTCGTATGGATTGGAGTCTCCCTTGTAAAGATCGAAGTTGACTGATATTCCTCGGTGGCGGCATGTCCAAGATAGCCTTGACTTTTGCTGGATCGGCCTCGATTCCTCTTTTAGACACAATGAATCCTAGGAGCTTCCCTGAGGTTACTCCAAAGACACATTTCTTTGGATTTAATCTTACTTTGTATTTTTCCAGCCGATCAAAGACAACTGAAAGTATGTCCAAGTGTGTATCTCTGTCTATTGATTTTCCCAAGAGATCATCAACATAATCTTCCACTGTTATGTGCATGAGATCATGAAAAATAGTGGTCATCGCTCTTTGATAAGTAGCGCCTGCATTTTTCAGCCCAAAAGGCATGACATTCCAACAGAAGGTTCCCCATGGACAAGTGAATGATGTTTTATGTTGATCTTCAGGCGCAATCCTGATTTGATTATATCCAGAAAATCCGTCCATTAAAGATAGCATTTCATGACCTGCTGTGAGATCAACGATCAAGTCAATGTTTGGTAATGGGAAGTCATCTTTCAGACAAGCTTTGTTGATGTCTCTGAAATCTGTACATATCCTTATGCTGCGATCTGGTTTACTGACAGATACTAGATTGGAGATCCATTCGGGATAATCAATTGGGTGTATGAAACCGACATCCAATCATTTTTTCAGCTCTGCCTTGACTAGTAATGCCACTTGCGGGTGCATTTTCCTTAATTTCTGTTTTACTGGCTTTGCCCCCGGTTTGACTGTCAAATGATGCATTACCAGATCCGGATCTAATCCAGGCATATCAGTGTATGACCATGCAAAGTTGATTTGTTGTTCCTTGAAGAAGCTTATGAATTTTGCCCTCTCAGACTCTGTCAAGGATTGAGCCAGGAATATGTTGTGTGGAACCTCTTCCGTACCAATGTTTGTCTTTATAGTCTCCTCCACCAACATGGATGATTTTTCCTCATATGATGCTGGGAGAATGTTGAGCCTTCCATCTTCGGGTGCCTCAGAGAGGTTTTCGCCCTCAGATACGTCCTTTCTTTTTACTTTTTTGGAGTTAGATAGCGCCACAGTGTGGTTTTCGCCATAAGACCCTTGATTTGTTCTTATTTTCACATTTTTGCGACTAGAAGGCCCGACACCCTCACCAAAATATGCCATGTTGTTGAGTTCTATGGTGTATCCTGCTTTGTGGTCTCCAAGGGGAAGATCATCTCGTATGCCAAGATAGTCGATAATAGCTTCGTCATTTTGAAATGTATCAAATTGTGTTGGTCCTTCATGATCCCAGTCAATGAGTTGGGGGTGAACAAGGGGAAGTTCTTTAGTGTTTTCAGAGTTTGCAGGGCGAAGAGCGAAGATGTGGTTATATTCAGGTATGTCAAGACAATCATCGAGGTCATCGATGGCACTCTCCTCATCAGTTTCGATCGCGAGCGAATCCAAATTATTGTCACTAGTAGCGCCTTCAGGGACAGGTGTCCTCATCCTATGCGATTTCAACCTAGGACCTTGAAATGAAGACTGTGCGGGATCCTTAGGGGTTGGTTCTTGACCAACTTTGAACTTTTTGTAAAATTCCTCCTCTTTTGTGGGTTCATCTGGTTCTCTGAATGTCTCGGTGAGCTCATAGTCACTGGAGGATTTGTCTGAACCCCATTCCCACTCATTAGAATCTGTGGAATAGTAGTCCTCTTGTTGAATTTCGGCAACTTTGATTCGCAATGCCTCTTTTGTTCTTTTATTGTGTATCTGGGAATTCAGAAAACCAAGTCCCTTTGAGCGTTCCCTTCTTGTAGTTAACTCAGGTTGTAAGGGCTCCATGACGCCTTCTTTGCGTAACCCGAGAGGGCTTTTTCCATCATACCCGAATCTTTGTAGAATTTTGAAGCCTTTGCCATAGTTCTCACAAGGTATAATAATCTGATCTTGTGTGTCCTTTTCAACATCTTTGTAGAGCATTTTGTATAAATTTTCCTCTTCTAGTTCACCCCATCTTTGAAAGGTAGTAGGATCCCATTTGAGCGTCATGATGAATGTTTGCTTGTTAGGATGTGGCCTTCCAAATTCTTTTGGAGAGCTCATGACTTGTTGTAAATACATGGTCTGATTTAGAGTGTATTCTCCCATGCCTTTGTCTTGAAATTTGCCTTTGAATTCACCTTGTTTTGATGTCGAAGGTTTTAATGACTCGGGGTCAATGTATGCCGAAGAAGGAACAGCTTCACGATTACTGGGAATGATGGTCTCCGTATGTGATCTCAGGTTATTGCAATATATGAACGGATTTGGATCACCGTTGACTGTTACTTCGACTCCATTATGAGGAAACTTAATGCATTGGTGATATGTCGATGGGACTGCCCTCATTTCATGAATCCAAGGACATCCTAGCAATATGTTGTATGTGAGATCCAGATCTAGGACTTGACAAACCACATCCTTTGTGACTGGCCCAATTCTTAGAGGTAAGGTGACCGTGCCCTTGGATGAGCGCTCTTCATCGTCATATGCCTTGATGGTGATTTGATTTTTTGAATTCACCGCTTTATCAGAATATCCCAATTGTTTAATGGTGCTCAATGTACAAATGTTTAGACCAGCTCCTCCATCTATCAGGACTCGCTTTATTCGATGTTTGTGTATGAAGGCTTCAATATGTAACGGTGCATTATGTGGCTGACTTATGGAGGCATCACAGCTTCTGTGAACGTAAGGGAATGTGGAATGGAAAGGTATCCCACCATGGCTTGAAACTGGTCCACGTTCAGATCAGTAGGAACGATAGTGTCTCTCAAGATTGTGTCAAGGATAGCTTTATGAGCGGGGGATATGCGTAGAAGCTCAAGAATGGAGATGAGCGCGGGTGTCTTCCCTAACTGTTCTACAAGGTCATACTCAGGCTTGATTGATGAAGAATTGGTATTCTTAGTTGAGGCACCTGGCAACGTAATCTTACCTCGACGAGTTGTAACATGACATTCAGAAGTAGACTCAGAGGAAGATCCCACACCCTTTAGGACAATCTTGGGTCTCTGAGAAGGATTCTCAGGATTTTTGTTCTTAATAGTAATAGTAGAAATATGATTGTCCATCGAGATGTGATTGATAGTAGAATCATAATTGTAAGGTGCTCTAGTGTAATTGGCTTGATCATCTGTGACTTTGCCTTTTCCTTTGTCGTGTTTTGGGAACGGTTCCTTAAACATCTCATGCTCTTGATTAGATGAATGTCCCTCAATCTCAATGTCACCTCTATCAATGAGATCTTGCACAATGTTCTTCAATCGATGGCAATTACTTGTCTTATGACCCTTGCTCTTATGAAATTCACAAAACTCATCATCATTCCACCAATTAGGTTTGACCTTTGGCTCATATGGAGGAAAATCTAGAACTGTTATCACTTTGTTCGCCACAAGCTTTTTGAAGACTGATTCAAGTGGTTCTCCCAATGGGGTGTACTTCCTTCGTGATCTGGAAGTTGTTTGAGTATATACTTGATTGTTTGTAGAACTTGATCCCGAAAAGACGAATTTGGGTCTCACTATGTTAGCATCAACAACACCATCATTAACTGTATTCTTGTTCTTATTCCAAAATCTTGACTTGTCTTTTCCTTTAAAGTCCTCTTTGTTTTCTTTGAATATCTTAATGACTCCTTGTTTAATTAAGACCTTTTCTGTTGCTAGGCCCTTTTCAATAACATCCTTGAATGTAGACAAACAAGCTTTCCTGAGATCATAGCCAATATCCTTGTTAACGTTTTGAGTGAACATTTCTACCATTTGTTTCTGCGGGATTTCGCAAGAGCATCTGCTAGCTAAGTTTCTCCATCTTTGTAAAAATGTTGCAAAAGATTCTCCTTCCTTTTGTTTAGTATTGCACAAGGTAGTAACTGAGACATCTGTTTCTATGTTGTAGGAGAAATGCTGAATGAATGCCTCTGCCAAGTCACCCCATGACTTAATACCGGGAGGTAATTGAGAAAACCATTCCATAGCTTGATCGCCTAAGCTTTGTGGAAACAACCTCATCAAGTATGTTTCTTCTGCCGCTACCTCTATGCAGGCTGTGAAAAATTGTCTTATGTGTGCCTTGGGGTCTCCTCTCCCTCTATATTTGTCAAATTTTGGCATCACAAAGTGTGCAGGAAACGGAGGCATTGGAATGCTCTTATCAAAGGGATAAGGACATATATCTCTCATAGTGTATGTTGGTTTTGATGTACTCATGTCCTCCATCTTCTTTTGTAGATCTCTAATTTGTTGTTCCAAATTATTCTTGGGAGGAGATTGATTTCTTGTAGCATACCCCATGTTTGAAACACCCATTTGAGGAGGAGCTTGTTGCATGTATGGATGATATTGATCGTAGACATGTCCATATGGAGGTCTATATTGTTGCGGCATATATGGAGCACTTGGCATAACTTCATGTTGAGGGACCCCATATCTGTTTTGTGCATATATACCATACTCAATAGGCATTTCATTTTCCATTGTGTTGCCCCCAATTTTGACATGAGGTCTCCTTGTGTCAAAATTTTGAGGATGTCTTTGAGTATCCACTTGTTTTGATTGATCCATACCTTGAGCATGTGATTGAGCATATCTGTCTGCATAAGGCTTCCATGATGGTCTTTGAGTGTAAGTATCATACGTTTGAGCTTGTGTATGTGGGATTGCTGGTTTTTGAAGCAAAACTGATGGTGACTCAGGCATCATATTATTCGGTCCTCTATTTCCTCCACTATTTGGTCTCCTTTGATCCATGTTGGGTTGAGTTTGTTGTGAGGGTCGACTTTCCATAGGTTGAGACATGTCAAAGTCATGAGGTATTTTAGCTCCACTTTGTGCCATCATGTGTAAAAAGTACTGACGATCTTTCCTCATTATCTCTTCAACCAATCTATTGAAATGAGGATTCATTATGGATTCTTCTATGTCTGCTGATAGTATTGAAGAGTTGTCAACATTGTCATTGTGTGTAGCATTGTTGTTTATAGTATTTGCGCTTTCCACATTTGGATTGTTTCTATAAACATTCATGTCTGGTAATGTAGTGTGCTCAGGATTGTAGAATAAATCATTGTCATACTCATAAGAACTCATATTTGCGGACTCTTGAGCTTCTTTAGCTATTTTCCTAGATTTTTGAAGGCGGGTTTCAACCATGAACTAGGTGTTTGACCAAGATGTGAGAGACTAGATGAAAAGTGAAAAGAGCATGGAAGACCAAGAGTTGTATGGAATGTAAATGAATCTTGAGGTGTACTTGCAATGTCCAAAGTGTAAGAACAAGTATGTAAGTAGTAGAGTAGGTGTGACTTCCAAAGAGAGGATCGTTTCTCTTGATGAGGTAAGCTGACCTTGACTCTAAGCAAGACCAAATGAGACCCAAAGGTAAGAAACCTTGATGAGGGACCACTTAGCAAAGTGTAGTTGTATGTAGTGTGTTAAAAGAGTATAGTGAGGACAAGCAAGTGACCTTTTTGACTCAAGTTTTTAGACAAGTATGAATGTAAAATGAGATGTAAAGCAATGATGGACTGTATGAGACCCAGAGACAGGTTGAATGCTAGATGAAACCTGAAGAGACAACCTAGGAAGCTCAAGTATTCCGAAACTGATTTCTTTTGTTTGTTGGACTCTGAAATTTTATTTTATTTTTGCAATTTTGAACACAGACGCGACTGTATCCTTCATAGACGCGGTTTCCTGACACAGACGCTACTATGTTTAACCCAGACGCGCTTCTGCGATTTTTTTGTTTATGTTCGCTGGACTGTAAAGTTTTTTTGCAATTCTGGACACAGACGCGACTGTATACTGCACAGACGCGATTCCCAGACACAGATGTGTCTTTGTTCGACACAGACACTTCTAAAACCACAGACGCTATTCTGCCCTTCACAGACGCGCTTAGATTACCCAGACGCGGTTAAAACAGACACAGACGCGTTTCTGTAAACTTCGTGCAATTTTTCCAATCTGTGAAATTGTTTTGTTGTGACCAAATCTGACTGTTTGACTGTTTTTCGTGACAAGAGGACACAATGTTGATGAGGACTCAATGTTTGCTAGTGTTTAGACTCCAAATGACTCCAAGAAAAGTGTGTTGTTTGATGTAAAATGTTTTGCATGCACTTGAAGACACAAAAGACATAATGTTTTGTTGTTTGGTCTTGAATGTTTTGAATGTTTAACATAAGTCAAGCACAATTCTTATGGCTGGCCAAGACAATAGTTGTTGATCCCACATGGGGTTTACCCCCGAGGCTACGCTATTCAGAGCGGATACTTAGATGCTTGACCTCACTGGCTCCACCCTCGGCACTCACTTTTCGGGTCAGCCAAGCATCAGTCCCCATGAAAACTCCCCATGGCGAACTTTGTATCTCTACTAAGAACCGTATGTGTGTGGGCCGCTACCAGAGGTCCGACCTCCTGCCCCAACAACTAGAAGGATTTGGGCTTCTAAAACAAAAAGGTGCTAGTAAGGGCATCCGCTCGTGTGGCCATACATGCGGCACTTTCAGCTGTGTAAATACAGAAGGCTTCCAGCCGGTAGGGGTTACGCCCTACAAATGATCAAATAAATTTGATCAAACGGGTTTATGGGGAGACATAGTGTCGGTATGAACTAATCAGCACACGTTATCCATAGTTTTCACCATGAATATATTTGATTATAGTGGTTCGGAAGAGGTGGGTTTTCCTCGCTACCACTTGGGTCGTTCTCTTCTCACTAGTAGTCCTAATGACCACGCGGGAAGACAGACCCTCTAAAGATTAAACAAAAAGAGCCTATTGCTCAAGACACAAAAGACAATGATTCAATTTTAGTGCACCAATGGAAGTGTTTGTTAATCTATAAAAACAAGGCACACAACAAAATTACAAAACCCTAGCAAAGGCCCTGCAACAAAATTGTTAGTAGTTTGGGTTGTTTCAAATGATAACCCCTTCCTGCAAGAACACAAGTTAGGTAAATTTTAGAAAACCCAAAAGACTTTGTGAAAAAGGGGCCTTCAACAAAAACGTTTTTTTTTGTTTTTTTTTTTGCCTTCAAAGCAAGCTGCACAAACTTAGTTAGCTAGATCTGCAAGGGTTAGCCGAAAATAAACCAGATCTGAAACCCTAAGTATAAAATTCGAAAACCCGAATCAAAGAAAAATTTGAAAATTGCAAAACAGAAAGCACAGACGCAGTTATACCAGACACAAACGCGTCTGTATGACATAGACGCGGTTCTGTGATGCACAGACGCGCTCACAGAACGCAGACGTTTTTTCCGAACACAGACGCGGGCAGATTCGACACAGACGCATTTTAAATTCACAGACGCGGCTCCAAAAACCTGCAAAATAAATTCTGACAAAAACACAGACGCGATTCATGATATTGCAGACGCTTCTGAAACACAAAAACGCGATCCGAACGCTCGCAGACGCGGAAAAACCTAAAATGTCATCGAAAATTGTCCGATCTGCAACTTCAAAAATGCAAAATCTGCAACAAAAATGTTAAATGCAAAGGGACAAGAGTCCCACCGGGCGTGCCAAAATGTTTATGGTGAAAATGGATAACAATAATAACAATATTGAAAGGCTAAATGAATCCAACCACTAAACCCTAGCCTAACAATCAACAAAGATCCACCATAACATATGAAGATTACCTAAAACAATGCAAATAACTCAAAATCACAAAGATTATACCATCACATGTCCAATAGGGTTTTGATCTCCATTCTTCCTATCTCCATTGATCTTGCTTGATATATTTGCTCTCAGATTTTTATATGCACAAGAGCTCAACAAAAAACGGAATGTGGTTGCAAGTAGGATCGTAGTGTAGCCAAGTACTCCAAAATCAGTCATTAGTCATTCGTCATTAGGGTTTGACAATTAAGGAAGCATCTCCTTAAATAGAAGACACAATAAGAAATGGAGGGTTAAGATTGAGAGGTGTAAAAAGAGAGGTCGGTTAGGATTAGAGGGTAGGTAGAAGAAATACCAAAATAATGAAAGAGGTAGGTAGTGTATGAATTAAGAGATGAATGACATGTGTCATGTGTAGAAAAAGCTAATGAATTAATTAAATAAATAAAGATTTATTTAATTAATAGAAGAAGTAGGACAATTAAATAAATAAAATATTTATTTAATTTAGGAAAAGGATAATTTAAATAAATAAATGTATTTACTTAAATGAGAAATAAGGCTAGAAGAGGATAAATGAATTAATTAAATAAATAAAGATTTATTTAATTAATAGAAGAATTAGGCTTAGATAATTAAATAAATAAAATATTTATTTAATTAAACATGACAATTTTGAGTGTCTACAAGACCTTAGAAACCATTTATCACAGCGAGGAAACAAGGAAGAGTGCAACCAATGCTTTTGAACAACTTTTTAAGTACAAAAGATCAGACATATTGAAATAATTTAAAATATTAAATTATTATTTGAGAAATAATTTAAAATATTAAATTATTATTTGAGAAATAATTTAAATATTTCAAATATATTGCTTTGGCCGGAGAAAAATGGCATAACTTTCAAACGCTAGGGAGTTAGGTCCTGAAATTTGAAACATGCGTCAATGGTAGGGAAATAGATCCACAAAATTATTTACGCCTCATACGAATCCTAGGATGAGATATTTTAATCATTTTGGGGCAAAAGACACCAAAAATTGAAAGTTTACAATATGATAAAGTGTAAACTGGGTTCAGGTGAAAGTTGGACATGTGATACAAAATGATATTTAGATCCTGACTGTCAACTGGTTTCTCCCAATTTGTGGTAATTCTCAAGATTTTTCCATTTTTCAGATTTTGACCAGCAAGGACCTTGGATAACGTGCTCATTACCTACACGTAAACACTCATTGGACCTTTACTCGACATTGAGATCGAATTGAAGTTCAAATTTTATGTAGGCCAAATATGGGGGCAACAAAACCAAAAGAATTTCTGAGGATGCACAGGCATTGGTGAAGAGGTTTGGTAGTTTCTTTATCCAATTCCCTCGCTTTTGTTATATAAGGATAGGCAGTTTGAGGAAGAGCCCTTCAAGCTTCCTCATTTTTGTTCAGATTGTTTTGTTTTAGCAGAGGTATGTAGGCAGCTGACTACTGTGATTAAAAAGGCTCAACCCAGGGACAAATGGGAGGGTCATTTTCCCATTCGGTTAGGTATGCTATCTTACAGTTTAATGTCGGACGCTTTGAGTATTGGAGCGGATTTGAAGAACTTCAATTTTCCCCTGTACCATGAAAGGAAAGGTTTTGATAATAAGGGTTTCTCCCGAAGTCTAGGTCTAATGTCGTATCTCCCAATTCCACAATTAGAGGACTTCTGGGAGGATTGCAGTGATGAACTCGAGGTGTTCAAAAGGGGAAACATGAGGATGGTGTTGGAGCAAGTTATTTCATTGCAAGTAAAGCTTGACATAGACGGGCTTGAAGAAGATTATCTATGTTGGTGTAAATAATTATTCATCATGGATATTATTACACCTTACTTAAGTTTACTTAGGATAATGCATTTCATAGTAGTTTGGGTATGAGACACTTGGGTGTTTGTGCCACATTAGGATAGTGTGTGTAGGAGAAATTCCACCTTTTATGGTGTTGATCTTGTTGTTACACTCCACATTCAGTGGGTGATCCACCTCATGTGGACTATTATATTATTTCTCCTACCTACCCACACCTATTTCCTACCTACCCTTGTTTCTTATTGAGCCACATGTCATGTTTGTGTGCTCACATATCCCTAGCCTTGCCTATATAAGCAAGCTCATCTACATTGTATGTAACTATTGAATTGACATTATTGATCAATTTCTATTGATGAGAATATAATTTATTCTTGTCCTATATTGTGTCTCTATTTTGTACATTTCATTGAGCTCTTGATCTTGGCAAAATCTCACATGGTATCAGAGCCATTGGGGCTTCATTGATTCGTCTTGAAGAGGCATTATTGCGACGTCAAGAGGCAAATCTGAGGAGCAGCATCTTTTGGAGGCGTCCTAGACCAGATCCGACCCCGCCATTGCATCCAGAAGGCCATTTCCATGAATTTTGGTTATAAAGTCGGTCTATTTTGGTGAGAAAATTTTTTTCACCAATTTTGCTATAATCGTACAGATTTTCAAAAAAAATTTATATATTGTTCGAAAAAAAAAAAAATCATTTTCTGAAAATTTTTTCAAAAAAATCAAAAAAAAAAAAAATTGAAAAAAATTTCGAAAAAAAAAAATCATCAAATTTTTTTTTTAAAAAAAAACTTGTTTTTGGGGGGTCCGCAGACCCCCACCCCGTGACCTGTCGTACCCTACAGGTCTGCAGGCGTCGCCGTTCCTGTCGACGCAGAGTTTCCCGTGCCACTGCCGGTCTTCACCACCGCCGCCCGCGTCGGTACCTGCTGGTCCCGTCACCCACCGCCGACGTGCCTCGTCCCGTCCTCCCGGCTCCGCAGGTCGCCTTCACTCCGTCGGCCGGTCCCATCTCCTGTCAAACTCTGCAGCACCGGTCCACGACCCTGTCCTCCCATCAGCCACCTCAACTTCCGTCCTCCTGACAGCGGCATCACCTACCGCTGGCGCCCACTACCTCCTCTCCGGCCCCTGGCCTTGGCTTCCGGCCCGCCTTCGGCAGCCTTCTCCCGTCGGTGACCACCAAACAGGAGGACCCACGTCTGCCACGTGGCAGGCGGCCACTAGCCCGCGGACTAAACCATACCTTCCATACACTCAGTCATTTGTCACATCATCTATACGGCTGCCACACAGATGCCACGTGGCTCACCCAGTCAGCAAATCCATACAGTACTGTCTGTACAGTCACCTGCACAGTCATCTGCCACGTCATCAGTTCGTACAATACGGACGCCCAGTCAGCAGGGACGAAGTTTTTGCGACGGTCATACGGCTGTCAAATTTAACACAGTGAATTGATGACATCAGCGCCATGTCAGCATTTTTCAAAAATTTTGTAGGCCCCTCTCATTTGCTTTTTTGATTTTGCAGTTCAACTTCAAATGGCCATAACTTGCTCATTTTTGCTCCTTTTTAGGTGCAATTTTTTTTGAAATGGGCTAGAATTTTGCGCTCTCCGCAGTGGTGAAGAATTTTTTTGATTTTGATGCACCGATTTTTCAAAAAATTCAGTTTTTGGTGACTATACCTAAGTAATCCCAATTTTTGCAACTTCAGAAGCTTCGTTTGGGGTCATACGACCTCCTTTTCAGGTGCCGTTTTTTTTGAAAGTGCGTATTTTTTCATCTACTTTCACATGATGCTATCAGATTGATGCCATTGTAAGTAGAAATTGTACTTTCAGATTTTGGCCATTTTTGGCTCTCTTAGTACTTGTATATTTGCTTGAATCTCAGTTAGATTCATTGCACTATTGATTGAATTCTCTTGCATCTCATTTGAGAAGTTGTAAAATTTGCATCATAAGTCCACTTTGCCTTGTTTTGCAAGTGGCTCATTGTAATCGCACTAAGTATAAAGTGCCAAAATCATCACTTTGGGGGGGTACTTTGATTGAGTGAATTTGGGGGGGTGTCTCTTGTGCTTTTGTGCTCTTGTGTTCCTTCCTTTTTGCTACTATGGGTTCTTCTAAGTTTCCTCTCTTAACTCCACATAACTATGCTACTTGGAAAATTGATGCATAGAGTAAACTTATGGAAAAAGGACTCACTCATTACATTGATGGAACTATTGTTGCTCCCGCTGATCCTAAGGTTGATCCAGTTGGTCACTTAGATTGGCTCACTAAAAATATCATGGCAATTGGTACCTTAAGAAAGTATGTATCAAAGGATCTCATTTTTCATATTGAGAAGTGTACTCTAATCAAGGATGCTTGGCAAAAGTTTCAAGACTTGTATGGTCAAGTTGATGAGATTAGGGGATATCAAATTGACAGTGATCTCACCATGTTAGATCCTAAGAACTTTGATACTATACAAGATTATGTCACTAAGGCAAATGAGTTGAGGGCACAACTCAAAGATTGTGGCATTGATAAAAAGGATACTCAATTGATATTCAACTTGATAGGCAAGCTTCCACAAGAATATGCAGCATTTGTTTCTAGTTTCCAAACCCATAGGATGACAATGGGTTCAAGCTACAAAATGCCTACATTTGATGCTTTCAATGAAATGTTGATGATGGAACAAACTAAGTTGATAAGCATGGGCATTCTTAAGGCTTCTAAGTCTCAAGCATTAGTGGCAAATCAAGGGAACAAAGGAAATCAAGGAAAGGACAACTCACACAAGAAGAAATGGCAATCAAAGCCTAAAGACAAAGCACCATCTTCTCCAAAACAAGGAGATTCATCCTCCAAGAGAGATAATTCACCAAAGAGGGAGAGACCTACTTGTGCTTATTGTAAAAAGATTGGTCGTGAGGAGCATCGTTGCCATTCTAAGAAGATTGATGAGCTCACACATATCATCAAAAAGCATAACATTGATTTGCCTAAAATCTACAAGAAGGATGATTCATCAACTTCCACTTCCTCACATTCAAAAGGAAAAGGGCAAGCATTCATGGCTTCTACAAGTGGAAAGACTCACTCTTTTGGAACAAGAAAAGGAAAAGCTCTATGTGCTACTATCAGTCATGATTCAGAGAGATGGCTTCTAGATTCAGGGGCTTCTCATTATATGGCATCTTTGCAGTCCATGTTCTCTACATTTGAGCCTTGCACCATGCCACAGATTTTGATGGGCAATCATACATACATGGATGTGATTGGGAAAGGATCTATTGACATTGGGGATAACTCCTTCAATGATGTGTTGTGTGTACCCCACTTGACAAACAATCTCCTTTCTATCTATCAAATCACACATGGCTCAACTAAGAGAGTTGTGGAGTTCACACCTGACTCAGTTTTCATTAGAGACTTGGAGACTAGAGCTATCATTGCGACTAGGGTGGTTGATCATGCATCTCGGTTATACTCCTTTTCAGATTTTGTTGATGATGATGATTTCACATTTGATGATTCTATACATTATGATCACACTTCTTGTGATGGTTCAGATTTTGAGGAGAACTTTGGACACTTGAACATGGGGATTCTCACATGTGACCCTGTTCTTGAGTCTTGTATTTCATCTCCTCATATTGATATCACATCACCTATTGCACTTGATGATGCGGATAGTGCGATAGTTTTGCCTTCATGTGATTCAGTGCAGCAGGATATTCATTGTCTTCCAGCTTCAGATTCATGGGATGATTACTTGACAGACATTGCAGGTTTGTTTGTGGAATCCTACATTGCAGATTTGGGAGACATCATTGATGACATTCATCTTCTCTTTGATGAAGGTTATCCTTCTTCGATTGTTGCGAGGGAACACTCTGACCCTCTTGTTCATTCTCTACATGATCATTCTTTCGAGGTTGACATGATTGTGGATACTTATGTACAACAGTTGGAGGAGGTCTCTTTATGTTTTGAGGAGACATGTGAGTCTTTGGGACATGTTCTACATCCATCTCCACTAGATCTTGGAGTGCCTTTTTCAGCAGTGTGGCACAGTTTACCACCTTTGGAGGGGGTATCTTTCAGCATCGACATGGGGACACTTGAGCAGTTTTCAGAGATTCCTTTCATCATGAGTTTTCTTCAATACATCTTCCCTTCATGATTGGGGAGACTTCATGGATACATCTTTGGTTTTGTTTCTTCCTAAGGGGAGGAATGTTGTTCAACGTTCATGGAGCAGTTTCTTCATACATCGAGCTTCTATCATTGGTGCAGATTCCACATTGAGGGGGGGCTTTCTAGCTTCTCTTCTTCTCTCATATGGGGGGGACTTTTTCCTCACATGGGGTTTTGTCCTTCACAATCTTCTATGAGAGTTCTCTTGTATGTTTTTCATCTCTCTTTTGGGGGAGGGTTTTTTCCCATTGGGTTTTTCTCTCTTTCCCCACTTTGTGAGAGATTTCATTGCATTGGTTTACATGCATTTGCATTTGTACATGGGTACCTAACATGGCCTAGTAGCCGGGACCCATCTTGCATTGCTTAGTTGCATTGTAGACTTAAGTGCATTCCCCTAAGTTGCACTGAAGGGGGGGTGTTGGTGTAAATAATTATTCATCATGGATATTATTACACCTTACTTAAGTTTACTTAGGATAATGCATTTCATAGTAGTTTGGGTATGAGACACTTGGGTGTTTGTGCCACATTGGGATAGTGTGTGTAGGAGAAATTCCACCTTTTATGGTGTTGATCTTGTTGTTACACTCCACTCTTATTGTTACACTCCACATTCAGTGGGTGATCCACCTCGTGTGGACTATTATATTATTTCTCCTACCTACCCACACCTATTTCCTACCTACCCTTGTTTCTTATTGAGCCACATGTCATGTTTGTGTGCTCACATATCCCTAGCCTTGCCTATATAAGCAAGTTCATCTACATTGTATGTAACTATTGAATTGACATTATTGATCAATTTCTATTGATGAGAATACAGTTTATTCGTGTCCTATATTGTGTCTCTATTTTGTACATTTCATTGAGCTCTTGATCTTGGCAAAATCTCACAATCTAGAATTGTTTGAACCTGGATATTTAGCTCAAGCTAAAACCGAAGTGTCCTGTATCAATTGGGGTGAGGAAGAAGTGGATGATATATAGTTGAAAACAAAAAGAGTTTTGGCGAGAACCGCATAATGGATTGAAAGGAAGAAAGCAGTGAAATTAGGTGCCAAGTCTAACTCTGTGAGAAATAATGAGGTTACTATGCGTTCACCGAAGCATTTTTTTAATAATGCTTCTATGCCTGTTCATGTAGGTAAGGATAAAAAGCCACCTCAGGTTAGGCACAAGTCTAATCCAGCTTTGGATTTCTCCACTCCTCGACATACCCGGTCACAAAGTGCTGCTCATAGAAGGATGGATCAAGCTAAGGATATAGAGGTGAAGGATAAGATTTTAGAAGCTCAATTTTGAGATTGAATATCTGGACAGTGACGTTGCTAATGCCCTGGATTCCCATGCGGTTACCGTAGCTATGACACCACCCTCCAAAACGATCGAAGGAGCAACTAGTTCCAGCACAACCCCTAAGTGGCTAACTACTTCAGTGAACAGAAAATGAAGTTCCATTCCCGTGACTATTCCAATTCAAGATATGGTCGTTAAGTACACAGAGAAGGGCCCCAAACCAAAAAGGTTCAAAACAATTGCTCGACTGGATAGTGATGAAGGGACTGGAAAGTGGGTTGTTGAGATTGCCTCATACAAGCCCAAGGAAGAGGACAAGGCAATCAACGCAGAAGATTTTGAGGTCACTAAGGTGGAGCTAGGAAACATGAGTAGAGATTCAGATAATCATTTCTTCCAGGTATCTGCATAGAAGATGCTCACCAGGTCGGAGAAAGACGAGCGGGAAAAGAGAGAGCTAAAGCGACATATAAGCATCCTTGCTCAATTCATTGACATCATCGGTTGCTTTGGAGCACTTCCTATATCCCATGCTACAGAGAGCTTTGATCCTACTTCACCATAAAATAAAAAGCTAATGAGTCAGGTTCAACGAGCCAAAAGCAATGCAGAGGCTGTTGAAAGATGGATTGAAGGAGTAATTAAAGACGGAGAAAAGTATATCACGAACTCCCAGAAATTATGTGATGAGATGCAGAGCCTCATTGCGGAGATTCAAAACCAGGTTTCGCCATGAGAGAAAGAGGAACACAAATGGGATAATGTCTTGCCTATGTTCACTAAAATAGAAGAATACAGAGCTACCAAGTTTTTGACAGGAACATTCAATCCAGCTGGTAACAAATGAATGTCAACTTTTTGTGCTGAAGAAGACCATAATGTGGCAGGTGCTTACCTTCAAATATGTGATCTCAGATGCTAAGGCTTTTGTGTATGAACTCCAAGACCTCCAATGCAGTTTAGTTAATGACAACAAGGTGGTTAATCGTGACCATGATTGGCAGTTGGGGATTTGCAGGCTAAACATGCAGGATGCAATAAAAGTTTTCAGGATATACATGGAGAAAATCAAAGCCAAGGGTCGTTTCACTCCTGAGGATATAACGCAGGTTGCTTGGATCGATTCCATGACGTTTATCGGTAACGATCAATTACGAAGCATGCCAAAAAGATGGTAAAGCACAGATGGAAGTGTTGTTTTGTTGAAGGAAGTCATCAAACTTTAGAGATATGGAATTGAAAAGGGTTTTATAGATGTATTGATTATGTCTTTGTTATATATATATATATATATATATATATATATATATATGATCATACTGTTTTGCGAGAAAGAGAAACCTTTGAGTTTTGAATCTGCGTAGTGATATATCTTTGCATATGTTGATCTAAATCAAATGACAGTGATCGCCTTTCCAGTGCAAAATATTATTATTTTTCTGAGTTTCCTTCCTGTAAATGTTTAAAAGATTCGTGTTTTGAAAGGAGATTTCCTCTCTCTTATCTATTTTTTTTATGAATTGTAAAACCGGTGTTCTGAACTTTGTTTCAGCCACTTCTATTTCTCGTATTGAAGCATTAAGAAAAACTTATTTTTCCTTGAAATATGTGTAGATCATTAGCCTCTCATCTAAGAATGAGGTAGGTAGCCTTATGTGCTTACAGGTTAAAAGCATACCAATTGAAAATAAAATAGATTATTCCTTGAATAACTAATGAATGGAGTTGTACCTATCAAAAAAATTCAGAGGGAAGTAGTATATAATACACTTACCCAACTGTATAGTGAACTTTTATCTTTAAAAGAAGGCGACAAAGTGCAAAATTCATTAATTTAAAGAAAGGCAAAAAATGTTCGCTAACAAAATACAAGTTGTCTTTAGCTTTGTCAGTGCACATACTATCTTTGAATCTTCTCATGCTCTTTGCTTCAATGATTGCTCATTGTCATGGCCCTTAAATTGATGGCTATTATAATGTTGGAATATTATTGCATGATATCTATTTTTATGACCTCATACTTTGCCAAAGGAAGTTGTAACCTATCATGTTGACCTTGTTTTTGACTGCAAAGGTCTTTATTCACTGTCAAGCTGCTCCTTATATGCACACTGCTCCCTCTTTGTAGCAATGGTTTTGTCTTGGCCTTGAACTTAATCTGAGATCAAGTCTTACTGGAAAATAATGAAGGTTTTCTCCTTGATGCTGAGACTATTCTACCAGGCCCTTTTGATGACTATGATTTACTGTTGTTCTAGAGACTGTAACTGTCTCCAATGAACTAGGGATGTGTTATTCTTTTGATTTCTCTTTTATCTCCAAAGCCTACGGTCACTGTTTTTATCTTAGATGCACAGTCACTGATGTATGAAATGAAATATGTTCATGGCTTCTAATATATGCTCTTATATAACTGTCATTGTTTAATACCTTATGATTGTAGTTGTAAAACTATAGCAATATATATTGTAGTAGTTCTTTGATGATTTGTGTCTTGGAGAACTACATATTTTCCTTTTCTCACGTGGTGTCTTTAGTCTCCTATTGACCATGGGACACATTTTTTATTCATTGTTGTATGTGTTGACATTGGATGGCAGATTTTACCTGTCATTAAATGCCAATATATGGGACCATGGATATAGTCGTGTCTCATGTTTGATAGCTGATTAGTGTCACCCTATGAGTAGTGACATGTATGTTGAGCTCAACCCCTTCACGAGACCATTTTAACCCACATACATGATGGATATGAAATGAAAACCTGTATCTACACAAGAAACAAACAAGTTAGATAAAAAAATGGTTCTTGCAGACTTCTCATGGCATCATATATGCACTATTTCTCTTCTGTTCTAAATCTGATAGAGCAGTGTAGGCACACTAGGACTAACATTGTGTATGTAGGAGTGAAAGGAATAACTCGGAGCTCTAACAAAACCATTTTATCTCTTTCTTTCAGGTCATCACATGGAGTGGACAACGGGATGCTTGGGTCAACAAAGTTGATCGGAAATATCTTCTTCAAAACTCATCAATATATCTAGGCAATGATGGGTTCTTTCTTTCCTTTCTTCATACATACTTCTATTTCTTTTGTGTTTACATTTCTATGATCAATAAGATCTTTTCTCAGTTATTCCCATGACTTGTGTGGGATCTTGTAAACAGTTTGTTTTCATTAATAAAGATGTATTTTATGCAATGTTGAACTTGAATATCACTTGTTTGGTTTAAACAATTGCACATCTAAAAATGAATACTTTGTATAACATACATGTTTATTTATGAATGAAATCAAATTTTTTTATATTTCCACATCTCTCCAATGCAATCTATTTGTTACTTCATTAAAATTCTTGCATATCTTGAAACAAAGTTTTGACTTTCAAATCATGATGTAGAGATGGAGAAAATGAAAAACAATTGTGTACCTCTTTTAGCTGCAATATATAAGGCTTGTAACAGGTCACCAAATTTAGGTGTGATAAAAAATTGGTAATAGACACATGAGTGAGAAAGGGATGAAAATGATTCACTCTAAAAATTTGTTGCCACAGTTGAAGCAGATTGATTTAGAGTTTTGTGAAAATTGTGTTAATGAGAAACATAAAAGAGTTAGATTTCTCAAGGTTGGGAAATAGAAGAAGAGTGATAAATTAGAGCTTGTGCATTTAGATGTATGGGGACCAACCCATGTATCATCTCTTGGTGGCTCTTATTATTATGTTATTTTTATAGATGATGCAACTAGGAAAACATGGGTGTATTTCCTAAAACCAAAATCAGATGTTTTTGAAACTTAAGAAATGGAAAGCTTTTGTTGAGAATGAGACAGGAAAAAGGTTGAAGTATCTCAAATCTAATAATGGAGGCGAGTATTTCAGCAAAGCATTTGAATATTATTATTCTTTCAATGGAATTTGAAGGCAAAAGATAGTTCCAGGAACTCCACAACAAAATGGTGTGTCCGAGGGAATGAATAGGACCATCATGGAGTGTGCAAGGAGCATGAGATTGTATGCTGGATTGCCCCTACATTTATGGGCAGATGTTGTACATACTGTTGTTTATTTGATAAACAAAGGACCTTCAAATCCTTTGGATGATTGTATTCCAGAGGAGGCTGTAGAAGTTGAGAAAGCCAACTTCACAGACCCTGAAGATCACCTGCATGCAAATAACCTGTCACAGAAAGAAGAGATGGAGACAAACAAGCAAGGGTGCTCTAAAAGCTGAAAAATGTATTCATCCAAGAGAGAGATAAATTACAATGATGAATCCTTATAAAAGGATATTGTGCAACCCTAAAAGAAACCCTAATAGGTAGACATTTAATAATTAATATAATTATTAAATGTCACAAATGCAAACTAAAGTGAAATCTTAAGAGAGGAATAAAGGTAATTTAATCAACATGATTAAATTAAAACCTTTACTCTAACACCCCCCCTTAAGATGAGCAAAAGTGCAGTTACAAACATGTGCAAGAAAGCAAAGGTAACTACAATGCAAGAAAGTAAACTTGGGTCCCGGCAACAAGGCCTGATCAGGTACCCAATTACAACCAAATCTCTGTAAAGTGGAGAAATAGAGAAAACCTCATGGGAAAAACTCTACTCCAAAAAGAGATGAAAGAAATAAATGCACTAATAACATAAGGATAGGAGGTGGATAACATGATACCCCCCATAGACAACTTCTATCATATAAGTACATATACAATGGTCTCCATAGGAGAAAAAGAAAGAGACTAGAAGCCCCCCCCACAATGAAGAAACTCCTGTCGCACATATGGATGCCTGAGGTAGAATCCAAAAAGAGATCCTGAAGCGGCATATAATATTCCTCCCCTTGGGAAGAAATGGATCCAAAGGACGAAGATGAAGAAACCCTGTGAAGAGAGAAGAATCAATCTGTCTCAAGATGTGTGCCATAATAGGATGCTGAAGAATCCCTCTGTCTGAACTGAAACAAAAGATGTCAAATCCAAACTGAACTGAAGACTCAAAAACTGCAACCTCTGAATGCACAGATGATGGTGGGCTAACAGCTGGAATATGGCTGTCAACAAAGAGGAGCTGAAAATCCTCAAAGTAATCCTCCAAGTCTGCAATATAGGACTCTACAAACAAAGACGAAATGCCTGCAAGATAAGAATCCCAAGTAGCCATGTCTGAAAGATGTATGATGTCCTGCTTAGCTGAATCAATAGGAGCCAAAGAAGAGGCAATATCAAACTGATCAGGAACAAAAGGAGATGATGTTGATACATATATAATCTCAGTCTGAAGAGTAGGAACTGTGAGACAATCCTCTGATTCATCGGAATATGTAAGGGTGTCTAAATATTGAAGTTCCTTCAAAGTAGCATGATCAAAAGGTGTGTTATCTCTCCAACCAATGGGTACAAGACAATCTAAAGCAGGATCCTTTGGGAATGGAGAAAGACTGGGGTCTCCATAGATCTCCCAAAGACGTGTCCAAAGTGAGTGAGGACAATCAATGCCCGATATAGCCCACACAGTGTCAGAATCAACACTAGACAAAATAACTCCTACTATGTGATTTCTAATGATATCCCAAGCTAGTTTTCCCTCTAAAGTTGCTGGTTCAGGTATGAGATCATACAAATAAGGCAAAATATTAAGCCACCTACAGTGTGTAAGTATGCCCTTTGCCCATGACTCATAATTACCCCGTTCTAGAAATACAACTGAAGGGTGAGTAGAAAAACCCATGATAACTCTTCAAATTAACAAATCTGAGACTAAATGACTTTAATACTGATAAAGCAGATCAAATGAAGCCATCCCATGCAAACAAATTATTTCCAAGTCTGAAACGTCCAAGTAAGTGACAGATGTGTGAAAACACAAAGTACTGAATAAAATGTACCTGGTGCAGATTCTAGAAAAATACATGATAGATCTAGAAAGAGCACAGAACCACCTTTCCGACGCCTATTCGCTTTCGAAAAACGGAGTCCGTATGCAAAAGATATGGCTCCTGGAGTGCAAAAAACTTGTTCTGACTTCGACTGGAAAAAAACACTACAAAACGGAAAAATCAGAAAAAAAGATCTTCGTCTTTTAGATCGAGCTCGGAACCAGCTTTCCAACGCCTATTTTCATTCGAAAATCCGAGCTAAAATGCCCGAGTTATACCCGATTTAGTAAAACTGCTCCAAAAAAGCCCAAATAGGCCCTTTAAGCCCTCAAGGGCTTAAAAAAAATAAGCCCCTGGTCCTCTGGGCGACCAGGGGCGGGCGCAGGGGGCGGCGGCGCAGGGGCGGCGCTGTGGTGGCGGGCGGCGCATTGGCTGGGCGGCGGAGGGCGGGCTGCGCGCGGGTTGGGAGCACGGGCAGCGGAGCACAGGCGGCGCGGCGGCTGCGGGCGTCGCCTGCGGCGCGGCGGGAGCTGCCTGGCCGCAGCCGGTGGTGACCGCCGGCGGCGGCAGGCAGGCAGTGGCCGCTGGGCGGCGCTGCGTTTTAAACTGGCTGTGCCTTCCTCAAAACAAAAAACTGCTTTTTTTATATATTTTTTTTTGATTTTGCCTCGGTCTGCGTGCCCTGGGGCCGTACGGCCTTGGGGCATAAAAATTTTTGCCTTCTGGAGCAACTGTGTCCAAATCGGACGAATTTTATATGGAAATAGGGGTTTTTGGGCGCTACAAGCTCAACGGTGAGGTCCGTTTGGGCTCAAAGTGCACCGAAAAAAAATACCCCCTATTCCAAAATAAAAAATAGAAGACAAACACAGATCTGATGCAACCAAAACCTGAAAGTCAGATCTAACCCTCGTAGCTCCAAATTCTTCAGAAGACGAACAGGAAGCAGCAGGTCTGGAGCTCTGATACCATGTAGAAGTTGAGAAAGCCAACTTCACAGACCCTGAAGATCACCTGCATGCAAATAACCTGTCACAGAAAGAAGAGATGGAGACAAACAAGCAAGGGTGCTCTAAAAGCTGAAAAATGTATTCATCCAAGAGAGAGATAAATTACAATGATGAATCCTTATAAAAGGATATTGTGCAACCCTAAAAGAAACCCTAATAGGTAGACATTTAATAATTAATATAATTATTAAATGTCACAAATGCAAACTAAAGTGAAATCTTAAGAGAGGAATAAAGGTAATTTAATCAACATGATTAAATTAAAACCTTTACTCTAACAGAGGCATGGACTGGTAAAAAGGTAAATTATTCTTTTCTAAAAACCTTTGGTTGTGAAGCTTTTGTCCATGTTAATAAAGAAAAGAAAACCAAGATTTATGCTAAATCTAAAAAATGTACCTTCATTAGATATGGAATGGATGACTTTGGTTATCAGTTATGGGATTTTGAAAATCAAAAAATAATTAGAAGTAGAGATAATATATTCAATGAGAAGGTCACATATAAAAAATAGATGCAGGAAAAGAAGCATGAACATGTCAAAAAAGAATATGTGGTGTTGGATGAGATTCCTAAAAAATAAAATGCCATTGGTACTTGATGCTCAGCAACAACAAAATATCCCACAAACTCCTACAAGTGTTAGACGTTCTACGATGTTAAATAGACCTCCTGAAAGATTTTCTCCTTCTTTGTTTTCCATTTTATTAACTAATTCTAGTGAACTAGAAGGATATGAAGAAGCAATGCAGGTGGATGCCAAATAACAATGGGAGCTAGGCATGAAAGAGGAAATGGATTCTTTAATGCAAAATTAGACTTGGGACTTAGTTCCATTACCTACAGGAAAAAGGACCTTTCCAAATAAATGGGTTTATAGGCTAAAGGAGGAGGATGGAGGACAGAGAAGATATAAGGCCAGACTCGTAGTAAAAGGTTTTGCATAGAAAAAAGGGTATAAATTTTGATGAAATATTTTCTCCAATTGTAAAAATGACTTCAATCAGAATTGTTCTAAGTCTTGTGGCTGCAGAAGACTTGCATCTTGAACAACTAGATGTTAAAATAGTTTTCTCCATGGGGATTTGAAGGATAAAATTTACATGCAACAACCATAAGGACATGAGGTCAAAGGTAAGGAGGAGTTAATGTGCAGGTTGAAGAAGAGTCTATATGGCCTAAAGCAAGCACCCCGACTATGGTATTTGAAATTTGATAGTTTCATGATTGAACAAGGTTAGCACAGATGTCATTTTAATCATTATGTTTGTAGTCACATAAATATGTCCACTTAATTAAATGAATACTTAGTATTTATTTGATTATTTAACCATCAATTAATAATTAATTAAATTAATATTTAATTAATTCATCTTAACCCTCTTCTCCTATTAATTAAATAAATTATTCAATTTATTTGATTTAATTCACTTAACCAAATTCATACCATTAATTAAATAAATAAATCATATTTGTTTAATTAAATCTTCTCTCACATTTAAATAAATTAATATTTATTTAAATCCCCCAAAATCCCACCTCTCAAATTTAAATAAATTAATATTTATTTAAATCCCCCAAAATCCCACCTCTCACATTTAAATAAATAAATCATTTATTTAAATCACCTTTATCCTCCACCCACTTGTATTTTCCTACAAAAGCAAGTTGCACAATTATTTTAAATAAATAATTTATTTAAATCACCTTTATCCTCCACCCACTTGTATTTTCCTACAAAAGCAAGTTGCACAACTATTTTAAATAAATTATTTATTTAAAATCCTATTTATCCTCGCCCACTTGAAACCTTTAATGGTTTCCCTTAAAGTATTCAAACTTAATGGCTTTAAAGTCTTCAAACTTGATGGCTTCCTTCTATAGTCTTCTTAAGACTTTAATGGTTTTCCTTAAAGTCTTCAAGCCTTTAATGGTTCCCCTCAAAGTCTTCAAGCATTTTAATGTTTTATCTTCCTTTTTCTCATTTAAATAAATTAATATTTATTTGAATATTTATCCAAATACAACTTGCACACATTTATTGAAATAAATAAATTTTTATTTTAATAAAATCCTATTTTCCCTCACCCACCAAATCCACTTGCAAAATCTAATCCCCTTCTAGATTCTCCTAACCCCTTCCTAATTAACTTAATCCATCCCCTAATTATTGTCACATTCCTAAGCAAAATGGAGTCACTTCTCAAAGCCTAAAAGTCTTTGATAACCATTAAAGGCTTTCAACCTTCAACCACTAAATGTCTCAAAGTCTTAGATAACCTTTGAAAGCTTCCAACCTTCAACCACTAAATGGCTCAAAGTCTTTGATAACCATTGAAGGCTTTCAACCTTCAACCACTTAATCCCCGAAGTCTCCAATAACCATTAATGGTTACCTCAAACCCTCCCACATAGTTAAAACATTTATTTTGACTCAACCTCTACCCAACCCAAGGGTCTCATCAAGCCTTTAATGCTTTGACCATGATTATCTCTTAATCATTTGCACAAAGATTTATCCTTGCATTAACTCCTAATCCAGTGGGTAATCCTAATTTAGGCTTGACCCTTACCTTCTAGATAACCATGAGGTCTCCTCAGGCATTTAATGCCTCCAACCCCTTCTCTCAACCCAATCTTATGTTGACACTTGTCACCATTTCATTGGTGCAAATTGTGCACATGGATCCTCAACTTTCAAGCTTGACCCTTGATTAAACCTTTCAATCCTGGCCATCCATTGCTCCATTTTTCCTATAAATAGAGCCCATTCCTTCATAATCCAGATCCTGAAAACTTGTATGCATTTAGGCTATAGACATTTTTAGAGAGCATTTAGCATAGCATAACTAAAATCTTGTCTTTTTGGTAAAATCAATCATTTTAGCATCAATAGCATAGTATTTAGCTTTTCATTTCATATTTGAAGCTTAATATTAAATCTCAATCCTCCATAAGCATCCATAGTGCAAAAAGTTGCCGAGAGCTACACTCATTTGGGACTTGGAGAGGAGAGGAACAAGGGAGGAGCAACTATGAGCATCTTGATTAGCTATTTTATTATATGTTTATATGCTTTCTATTTCATGCTTAATATCTCTCTTGATATGCTTGTTTAGGATAATCTTTTGTTGCTAACACTAACGTTTGTTTCTTGTGCTCTTGTGTGTGTTGCCATCAAACAGATTTTCTAATCCTTTTTGCAGAGCATCATTTGGTGAACCCGACGTGAATCCAAACACCAAAAAGATCAACTTTTTTTTTTTTTTTAACCAATAACATGTTTGAATGTTGAAAATGTCACACAAGTTGCGCTTTTGACACTGTTTTGGTGCGTTTGACATTATTTTGGTGCTATTCACCCTGTTTCAGTGCTTTTTCCTTCTCTGTCTTTCCCTTTCTTTTAGTGCGTTTGTGTTAAATAGTGCCTCTGTTCAAACGCAGACTAGCGCTATTGTAACAAAACGTTGTACAAATCACCTTGTAACCAAAAAAAAATAAAAATTAGGCTTGTAGAAGCCCACCAAATAGACGGATTTTACTAACTATTTTTCTCTTTCGTGCAAATTTAAATTAGATTAAAAAGTAGATTTTTTTTTTTTACTAACTTGTTTTTTGAAGTTGGTTTTAAAAATGAATTCACTTTTTATTTTGGTTTAAAATTAACTTCACATTTCAACTTTGGGCTTTTAAAAAAAGAATCACATATTTGTTTGGGGCTCTTAAAAAGAATTTCATTGTTCCAAGGTAAAAAGAACCACAAACTTATACAAAAACAACTTTATTTTTTTGCAAGTTAGGAAACAAACTTCGTTTTGGTGCTTAAAATCAACAAGGCAAATTTTATTTCTTGCATCAAGATAAAACTCACAATCCACACTTCCATTTTTGGTGCAAATAAAATTCACAATCAACTTGTCTCATTTTTAAAGCAATTTTACTTCATGCAAACGTGTTTTTCATTAAGTTGACCAGGATTTTCAAATTCTAGTTTACTCAAACAATTGCCTTTGAAAATTAAAAAGAACACCATGATTGTTGGAGCAACATCTCCAAATAGTTAGATCACATTGCAATGATAGATTAAAAAGAACAAGTGTTTTTCGTGCTTGGCACACTTGTGCAAAGAGTTGGTCGAGTGGTCCTACTTCTAACACACACTATCCTCTCCCTTGGCTTTCGTGGTCCTAGGTGCAAGAGAAAAGTGTTAGTAACACTCAAAATTTTATCTTTTTAAGAGAGGCCTGCCAAGGGATCGATACTCTTGGGAACGACCTCGAGTGGTAAATCCTTCGAGCCGTTATAGAAATCAGGTGAGAGCGAAAGCTGTAGCCTTGGGTATAGCTGTTCCTACAGTGTAACTGGCCGAAAGGACAAATGGGCCCCACCACCAGTTACAAGGCTCTTAAGTGAGTCACTGCAGAATGAACTTATGTCCAAAAACATTGAACATGACTAAACACCTTTAAGTAGTAGCCCACCTGTTCTATTGATTGAGGATATTTGAGATATAATTTAGTGCAAGAGCATAGATGGTTTTGCTCCCAAGATACTCACCATACATATTTCCTTGAGTAGAAACATAGCTTTTTGAAAAGTCACTTGTGGCTTGATAAAAGTGGTGACTCCCCCATCATAGGGATCATCTATTTGTTATGCTCGTGCAAGACTTAGTATATCACATCCTTACCTGCCACGGCAGGATTCATAAGGTATGTAATACCAAAGTCGAAGAAATATCAAGATGTGGGCTAAATTTATCACAACTGGCCATTTGACCTTAGGTATAAAAAGTGTTTGAAGTGTGTTCGTTTTACAGACCTAGTGCAAATTGAGCCGACTTCAGGCTTTGGAAATACACCTTAAAATAAATCTAAAGGAAGGGTCAAAAAACAAGTCCAAGGATTGGGTTGATCTAGACCCATACTCATTTGTGCCTTTGAGGCTACAATTTTGTGTTTGGGTGCTTGCTTTGTTTTCTTGTCAAAGAAAAATCAGAAAATCAATCACAAAAACAAAGTATTCATCCAACATCTGTCAACACAACCAAAAATACCAAAAACAAAGTGCAAACAACACAGAGTCACAACTTTTATGACCATTCTTCACATCTTGCGAAAGAAGAAGTGTCATCAAAATATCAACTTGAAAAGGAGACCATTGAGCTCAAAGGCTTTGATCAAAAGGAGGAAATTCTTCTATATCAATCTACAAATCTTTGTCTCCCATAGAGTCTTTTTACATCGCATGCGTCTATACCTTCAAAGTAAAACAAACGAGTTTGATTCAAAATCATTGAACCGCAAAGCTTTTATGCAATATAGAGCTCTGAGTTATCACAAAAATCAAGGAGGAAAGATTAATCCCCACTTTTTCCCCAACATCTGCATCACCTACAACACAGCTCGAGAAATACCACCAACACCTGAAAGGGAAGAGATAGAGTTTGTCCCATTTGTAACACAAAGTTTTTATTGAAGTTGAAAACATTTTCATCCATCATCTCACTCATACATCATCACTTCATCATCAATCCGTCCCAACTCTCAAAACATTAAGAGGTTCTTGTCCCAAGTTCTCTTTTAGATATTGCTTGAAATCAAACACATCACATCACTTTTTAGATTGTTTCTACATCTAGGATAAGCTCATCCTAAGAGACACATCTACGCAGGTTAAAACTAGTTCATGAGTGAATCCTCTCATTACTAGGTAGTTAAATCTGTAACACATCTCAGATTTCTCTACACCTTATCACATCAAAACTTATCAAACAAACAAGCAATTCAAAGAAGGAATTTCGGTTACATCTACCTTAAAGTGCTAGAGATCCCCATACAACACAAATCACCAACCATCAATCTTTCATTTCATCACCAACTCATCATCATCTTCAATCAACTTCAAACACAAACTTGCAAACAAAAATGGCTCAAACCCGATCACAGTCGAGACAACGAGAAATAGAAAGAGAAGAAGAAGAAGAGGAAAATCTCAATGAATTTCAAGAAGCACTTGGAGGAAATGCAGATGACGAAAACCCAAGTACTCCCACTCCTGCAACAATAGAAAGGGCTCAGCATAACCCTCTCTTTAATAGACTTTTTGACGAAATACTCAGGAGCAATGCGGATGCTCACTTCTTAAGACTTGCTCAAGAAGGAGCCAAACTCCCCTCAGACTTTGATCTTGCCCAATTAAGACAAGCATCAGAAAGACAAAGTCGCCATGAGGAGGAAGGGCGTAGAGATCCCATCAGATATAACATCCCTCGAGGTAACCCACCACCTCCTCCTCCAAATGAAATGGAGATGTTGCGGCAACAAGTCGAGAATCTCGCCCAACAACTTCATAGTGGTGTCAAGATTAACCAATTCTCACTCAATGACATCTGTCCCTATCCTTTTGATAGGAATCTTTATATGCCACCCTTTCCACGTGGGTTTGAAACACCCAAATTTGAAAAATATAGAGGAAAGGGGGATCCCCATGATCATGTCCGAGAATTTCATTCCGCTTGTCTTGAAGTGGCGTATGAAGACACCTACCTAATGCGCCTTTTTCCCCAAAGCTTGGGAGGAACAACCACATCATGGTTTTCCCGACTACCGGGTGGCATTAGAACATTTGAGGAACTCATCCAGAAGTTCCTATCTCATTACTCTCATAACATTGAACGCGACATCGCCATGGCTGATCTGTGCAACACCAAACAAAAACCAGGTGAACTATTCTCAATATTCCTGCAACGATGGCGCCAAATGTCTAGCAGACGTTCTCTTCAGTTACCTGAACGAGAACTAGTGGAAATTTTCATTTCCAACTTAAATGAAGAAATGGAATTTCACCTGGATGTCAAAGACACAGATTCTTTTAACGATATGATCACCAAGGGTATAAAATATGAACGGGCACTCATCAAAAAAGGACTCATCAAAATCTTTAATGAACCAAAAGATGGTCCTCGCCCACGCTTCAATAGCGATAAACCAAACTTCTGGAATAAAAACAAGAATATCGTCAACGATGGAGTTGTGGATGCTCGGACTATCCAAAATGCACAACCTGTGGTTCGATTTGCAGGACAAAATCCTCCACCTCAGAATAACACAAATGTTCCTTCCAATCAAGGTCGCATCACGTCTCATGATGAACCTAGACCTCGTCAGCAAAAACAAAAACGCACATACACTCCCTTAGGGGAACCCATTGAAACAGTGTTGCGACAACTCATTTCTCAAAATTTGATCACTCTACCTAAGCTATCAAACTATGAGCCTCAGGTCAAACCGGCATGGTGGAGAGATACTGAACACTATGAGTTCCATCAAGGAAGAGGACACAAGACAAGTAATTGTCACCGATTGAAAGATCTCATTCAGGATCTTATTGATCGAGGAGAAATTGAAGTTGAAGGACATGACCCAAAAACAACCAATAATGATCATCAGATGTTCAAGAATCCACTTCCATCACAAGATCAAAGGGATCCTTCCACTTCCAGATGAGGCACTGATACCACTGATTATACGCAGGCTGCGTATAACTACACTGTAAATCACCTGTATGATGCCAGTGAACAAATTGCAACTATCACCTTCAAAAATCCCACCTCAAATTGCAATGTTGTTACACGTCGTGGCAAGGTCACCATAAAGGCAGCTCCACAAGGCACCACCTCCATCCCAAAGCAATACAATCTTGTGGAATAATTAGACAAAACCCCTGCACTTATATCCATTTTGGAGCTTTTGCGTCTGTCACCCTCTCATAAAACAATCTTGGATCAAGCACTCCAAGAGGCGTCAGTCCCTGCAAACCTGAACACGGACCAATTTCAAGCCATGGTTGGAAATCTAAAGTCATCACCTTGTCTCACTTTTTCTTGAAAGTGACAACTCTTCCTTCCAACAACCTCATAATGCCTCGCTACACATTGAAGGATTTATCAACCAGCATAGGATTAAGCGAGTCTTGATAGATAATGGAGCAGGCCTAAACATTTGTACACTACAGTTGGTCACAGCATTGGGATATGTAATAGAATCAGTGGATCCTCGCAAGAAGATCACCATCAAGGCCTATGATGATGCAGAGCATTCATCCAAAGGAGCTGTGGTACTACCAATCCGAGTGGGCCCTATAGTAAAGCACATCATCTGTCAGGTTCTGGACCTTCCTCTGCCATACAATCTATTGTTAGGAAGACCTTGGATACATGCCATGCAAGTTGTTCCATCTACCTACCATCAATGTATCAAGTTCCCACATAACGGTACAGAGATCACAATCCTGGGCGATGCAAATCCCTTTGCATTTTGCCATAATATCAGCCATCAACCAGAAATTACTGTTCCTAATAATAGGGAAGCCATTTCCTCCACATCATATATAAGTCCAGCCTCTCTTGCCAGTTCAAACACCACTATACCCAAGCAAGAAAAGCTTAAGATGAAGATAGCAGAGGAAGGTCCTGGGGAATACAACTTGAGTCAACTCTTTTGTGTGGGACAAATACCCACTTCTCCTAGAACTCATGGTAAACCACAGCAGTTACTCCAGCAACCACTAAACATACCAGCATGTGCTTTGACACCTTTCATTCTTGGAAAGAGTCAAGAGGAAGAAACACAAGATGAGGACCTAGCGGACTGGATCTATAAAGATCCCATCACCACTGATAAACCGCGAGTTACACTTCCTACAGAACAGTATGGCAAAGGCCTCCTCATTATGCAAAGAATGGGATATGATGGTCAGAGTGCTTTGGGATACTGCAAACAAGGACGATATGAACCTCTGCTACCAGAATTCAAGCCCAAAGGTAATACAGGCCTAGGCTTTGAAAAAGAGATCCTTCCTAAACTCAGATTCAAAGGAAAACCCAGCAAACCATTTTGCCCACCTACTACAAAGAGGACACCTTTCATAATCAAAGCACCATCAAGCACTATCCCCACTGCCCCATCGAGGCTCACAACTCCACCGCAACCATCACCAATGCCAAACATCCCACCAATCGAATCAGTAATCCCATCCGCGACAGCCATCACATCAATAAAACCATTCGCAGCAACAACTGTATCCGAACCCACAGCAACATCTATGGCACCAATAGTTCCACCAGAAGCCACTGAGTCACCATTACCAATACTTCCAGTAACAAATCCTTTAATCCCCATCACAGTTCCTGTAGCACTGATCACTACAAAGATACATAAACCAATCACACCTATCGTGTTTAACTCTAAAGACATCCCAGTATGGTATAGCAATCGGATGTTGGAGAGTGATTCAGAGACCGACTCACATGAGTGGGAATTTGATTCTGTACAACTTAACACTTCAGATGAGGAAGACACATCACCACCTCCGCCACGCAAAGACATCCCTGTTTACGGAGAAGCACAGATAAAGACCACTTGGGTACCTGAGCTGGAAACATCTTCCACAGACCCTATGTCTCATCCTACACCTGATTCTGACAAGGAGAGTACCATTAACGACCTTCACCATAACGTCTTAACCCTCACTGATACATCTCCCGCACTTAACCTAATCGATGAAGTAATGCCCATTGTCCACCCTGAACTCATCGAATGGAACCAACCAAATCCCCCATGTCTTGACCTCTTCCAAAACGATGAGGCTATCATTGACTTTTTGGAATTACAGGATAATCTACCAAGCGGGGATCACAAAGCTGGATTCGCCATTGAACTTAATAGCGTAGCATACTTCGGGGCGGATGCCAAACCTTTTAGCTGCAAAAATATAACAATGAAACATGGATCTTCCAGTGAAAACCACACTGTGGCACTGTTTGATCCCACAAAAGTAAAAAGAAAGAGTGTATCCAACGGTGAAAACCTCTTTGAGGCACCTGAGGATGAAGGGTTTGACATTCTCCTTGCTAATGCACAACAGGAACAATCAACGATTCTCATCGAGGAAACCAAAGAATACAATGTGGGGACTCCTGAAAATCCTCATATCATACATCTGGCATCTCTTCTCACTCCAGAGGAACAACCTAAATTTATAGAGTTCTTCCAGAAGCATCAGATCAACTTTGCATGGTCATATGCAGACATGCCTGGGCTTGATCCTGATTTAGTCATGCATCACCTCACCGTAGCAGAAGGAGCCAAACCTGTCAAGCAGAAGCTTCGTAAGATGCATCCCCAGATTGCAGTGCTAGTCAAAACAGAACTCAAGAAACTCCTAGATGTTGGTTTCATTAGGCCAATTGATTATGCAGAATGGATCTCCAACATTGTGCCTGTCAGCAAACCAAAAGGGGGCATCCGCATTTGTACTGACTTCAGAGATCTGAATAAGGCATGTCCTAAGGATGACTTTCCCCTACCAAATATCGACATCATAGTAGATCTAACAGCAGGACATGCGATGCTTTCACTCATGGATGGCTTTTCCAGCTACAATCAGATAAAGATCGCACCCGAAGATCAACATAAGACAGCCTTCACATGTCCATGAGGCACATACTGCTGGAATGTAATGCCTTTTGGTCTAAAGAATGTAGGAGCGACCTATCAAAGAGCAATGACCACCATCTTCCATGACATGATGCATGACATGATGGAAGATTATGTTGATGACTTACTAGCAAAATCACTCACTAGAGAAGGGCATCTCCACATCTTAGATAAAATCTTTGATAGACTGGAACAATACCATGTTCGACTCAACCCAAAGAAATGTGTCTTTGGAGTAACCTCCGGGAAGCTTCTAGGATACATTGTCTCAAGCAAAGGTATTGAGGTTGACCCAGCAAAGGTTAAGGCAATAATGGACATGCCACCTCCAAAGAATATCAGTCAGCTAAGGACATTACAAGGGCGGCTTCAATCCATCCGAAGATTCATTGCACAATTGGCTGATAAGTGTCACCCATTCACACACTTGCTACACAAGAACATCCGCTTTCAGTGGGATGCCAGATGCCAACAAGCATTTCAGACGCTTAAAGACTATCTCATGAATCCACCATTGTTGATGCCACCAGATCCAAGTAGACCGTTGTTACTTTATATCTCAGCGACAAGTACAGCATTAGGTGTATTATTGGCACAACATAATGCAGAAGGCAAAGAATGTGCTATATACTACATCTCTCGCACACTGGTTGGCTATGAACTCAATTACACACCTATTGAGCGAGCTTGCCTAGCAGTAATCTTAGCAGCCACTAAATTGCGACACTATCTGTTGACACACAAGGTACAACTCATCGCAAAGATTGATCCACTCAAGTATTTACTCAGCAAAGTAGCATTGACAGGTTGCTTGGACAAATGGGTAATGATTCTAAGTGAATTTGACATCGAGTATGTGGACCGTAAAGCTATCAAAGGGCAGGTCATTGCAGATCAGTTGGCCGATGCACCACTCATAGGCGATCATCCCCTCATTTCCAATTTTCCAGATGAAGAGATATTCATGATCACAGAAGTACAACCATGGAAACTATATTTTGATGGTTCATACACTAGGCACGGCTCAGGGGCAGGCATTTTGTTTATCACACCTCAAGGTGACAGCATCCCGAAGTCTTACAGGCTCACATTTCCATGCACAAATAACATAGCAGAGTATGAGGCCTTGATCACAGGACTCAGGTTAGCCGTACAGTGGAAATTACAAGAACTACAAGTATATGGCGACTCCCAACTAGTCATTTGACAAGCAACAAATGAATATCAAACCAAGGATGATAAACTCATGCCATATAAGCAAATGGTGGACACTCTAAAGACATCATTTACTACTATCACTTTTGAGCAGATACCAAGAGATCAGAATCGAGCTGTTGACGCCATGGCTACCATCGCATCTCTACTAGATCTTCCACAGAATTCAACACGCTACGAGTTCTTGGTAGAACAGCTTTGGATCCCCGCTTATGATATCCCCGAATCCGAAATGATATGTCGCCTTGTTGGTTCCGAATCCCCATGGTACGGTGAGTTCTACACCTATCTTCGCGATCATACCCTTCCTCCCAACCAATCGAATAACCAACGAAAAACCTTCATTCGCCAAACTGCTCGATATACCATTATTGCCGAAACCCTATACCGACGCGGTCTTGATGGTACTCTCCTTCGATGTCTGGAACAAGGTGAGATAACAAAAGTTTTGGAAGAGGTACATGAAGGAATTTGTGGGACTCACTCAAGTGGTCCATCACTAGCCAAGAAGATCATGCGAGCTGGATACTATTGGCCAGCTATGGAAAAGGATTCCTACTACTTTGTCAGGAAATGCAAGAAATGTCAAGTTCACGGTGACCTGATACATGCACCAGCATAGGAACTGCAACCAATCACAACACCATGGCCTTTTTGTCAATGGGGCCTCGACCTTGTGGGTAAGATTCATCCATCTTCATCCAATGGCCATAAATTCATTATTACCGCCACTGAATATTTCACAAAGTGGATCGAAGCTGTTCCACTTACCCAAGTCACCGGCAAGCAGATCGCCTCATTCATCCTCAACTACATCATCTGCCGGTATGGTGTACCCATGTCCATCGTCACAGATAACGGTCTTCCTTTCAAAAATCAGGATGTCCGTGAACTTTGTGAGAAATTTCATATCCAACACCGCTTTTCCACTCCCTATTACCCACAAGGCAATGGTCAGGCCAAAGCATCCAATAAAAACATATTGAGAATCCTAAAGAAGACAGTCAATGATGTCGGTCGTGATTGGCATGTTCAATTGAATCCAGCATTATGGGCATATCAAACTAGCATTCGAACCCCTACAGGTGCAACTCCTTATTCATTGGTCTATGGTGCAGAAGTTATCTTACCTATTGAGGTTGAGATACCATCATTATGAGTTTCCTTGCATAATCTCATCGATGATGAAGCATACAGAGTCTCACGCCTTCAGGACTTAGAGTTACTTGATGAGAAGCGACAAGTTGCATACAATCACCTCAAAGCTTATCAGCAGCGCATGAGTAGAAGCTACAATCACCGAGTTAGACCTCGTACATTTGAGGTAGGTGATCTTGTTCTTCGAGAGAATCCTCGCAACCAACCAAACAGAGAACATCAAGGCAAGTTTGAATCAAATTGGCTCGGCCCATATGTTGTCACTGCTGTATTCGAGTCCGGGGCATATCAGTTGGCTACATCAGACGGAGAACCACTCGCAGATCCAATCAATAGCATGCACCTCAAACGGTTTTATACCTAAGGTGTACAAGGCATCAAGCTCCCCTGCATATTAGAAAATACCAAAAACATTCAGAAAAATGTCCTAAAGAAAATACCAAAAACATTCAGAAAAATGTCCTAAAGAAAATACAAAAACATTCAAAAAGGTAAAGAAAAATCATGCATCCAAACGGTGAACAACCACTCCAGTGGCACCTTGGGTAAGTACGATAGCGAAAACTTGGCAAATAGGCGCCACTCGTAAAGGCAATGGCTCCAATATCTTTCAGGCTCATTGCAATCACATTCATACATACACACATCCATCCATCTAACCATGGCTTGTTATTTGATCTGTAATCCAAGAAAGTACTTCATGCGTCTGGCATCCCGCTTTTTCATAAATCATGTCCAACTTGGGGGCAATGCCCTTACAATCTAGATGATGGAAGTGGATTCTACATTACTGGTGATTCATTGGCAAAAACATTCAAAAATGTCTCGCAAAATACAAAAACATTCAAAAATGTCTTGCAAAATACAAAAACATTCAAAAATGTCTCGCAAAATCTAAAAACATTCAAAAATTACTCACAAAATCCAAAAACATTAAAAAACTATTACACAAAATCCAAAAACATCGAAAAACCCATCAAAAATCACACAAAAACATGGCAACACCTTGTACATATTCATTCAAGCAGATGCAAAACCAACATTAACACAGTACTCACACAATGACCATTTATCAATCGACCACACAATCAACATCAACAATCAAACTGTCTTTAAAAACAAGGATGCATCCTTCCTTACCAAAACAAAGACAAAAGTGACGTTTTCTTTGACAAGAAAATTATGTTAAGCTATCAAATGCTTGGTTGATTCGTGAGTAATTCATTTGTTTATCTGTATCGGGATCTTTCAGCATTGTTTTGTATCGTTTGCGCATTATTTCCAATGAAGTTTTGGGGCATGTACTAATGGTGTCTACGTGGGAAGTTCACTAAGCTACGTAATCTTATGCCAAATACAGTCATAGATCATTACGGCTTGCTGACTACAGCGTATACCTCGACCATATGAGCATGAACCATTACCAAGGATCTTTATTCTTTATTCTTTATGTATATACTGTTTGTTTGCAGGTACAGTGCTCTTCCTTTGGTTCTTCCTACCTCATCCAAACTGGATAAAGGTTTTTATCTCTTAGTATGGTATGCACTTGTCTCGGGATATGATCAGCCTAAGATCAAGGAGGATGATCCAAGTCATGCATGAACAGGGATAATCTTTGTCTGTTCCGCAAGCAATACTCAGGTCAACTTGATCCATTATATCAAGTTGCTTGTATTAACTTGCTATATAAAATCCATGTAAGAAATACTCTGGTCATCTTGAATCTTTATGTCAAGTTGCTTGTATTTTCTTACAACATTTTAAAGCTCAATGATGAAAATAGAGCACTATGGATCGTCATTCCATCTCATCTGTATATATTGCATTTCATTGCATTCCACCCATCCATACATTCATAATAGCTGCATATCATGCATACATAGTCATAATAATGCATACTCTATTTTACTCATCTTCTTCCATAGGACTCGGTCGTAGTCCTCCATATCTTCTATCTAACATCAAATCCCCCCTCACCCTCCCTATCTTGATCATCAACATCATCCTAATCCCTTCATCGCTTCCCATCCTCACTCATCCACAAAATTAAGCCAGTTACTCTATCTACACAGATACATCGACTCCCACACACCTAGACTATCAACAGATACTCTGATCAAGTATCTTTGGGTCTCAACAGGTAATCGATTATGGTAATCCTAGACTACATCAGGCATTTATCATAATGACCTAGTCTCAACGGGGTTGCCATGATTCCCCACAACCATCCATCACACGCACACATTATCAATTGATCAAACCAATCAAACACAATCCAACTGACAATTACATCAATTGTCTAAGTCTCAACGAGTATTTTGCTTCATATACCTTGACTTCATCGGGCAATTACATCAATTGTCTAAGTCACCATCAGGTCACTTTGATTCACTTACTCAGACTTTATCATGTCCAAGCGACCAATTGACATCAACTGTCACGCTTTGACTTGACTGGGGCAATTAAACCGATTACACCAGATTGTCCAACCAATTTTGATCAATTGTATAGCATCAATCCAAACCCCACACTACATCTGCTATGCATCTCTTGCATGACCTCAGGGTACTCGTTGGCTTGTTGTTTCTTCATATTCACTCCATTTTCTCCCATTCTTTCATCATTAGTTCTAATTTCTTCTATTCTACCTCCCCTCCGCTTTTCATTCTTTTTCGAGAGATCGCTCGATTTTTCAAAAAAAATCGGCCCATCCCTCGAGGGGGCATACCACCCATTAAATTTACATTTTATGGGGCATTTCTTCACACCTATTTTTCTTTCTTTGAAACGACGCGATAAACTGCACCGTCTCAAAGAGGGGCAAATGTAGTCACATAAATCTGTCCACTTAATTAAATGAATACTTAGTATTTATTTGATTATTTAACCATCAATTAATAATTAATTAAATTAATATTTAATTAATTCATCTTAACCCTCTTCTCCTATTAATTAAATAAATTATTCAATTTATTTGATTTAATTCACTTAACCAAATTCATACCATTAATTAAATAAATAAATCATATTTGTTTAATTAAATCTTCTCTCACATTTAAATAAATTAATATTTATTTAAATCCCCCAAAATCCCACCTCTCAAATTTAAATAAATTAATATTTATTTAAATCCCCCAAAATCCCACCTCTCACATTTAAATAAATAAATCATTTATTTAAATCACCTTTATCCTCCACCCACTTGTATTTTCCTACAAAAACAAGTTGCACAATTATTTTAAATAAATAATTTATTTAAATCACCTTTATCCTCCACCCACTTGTATTTTCCTACAAAAGCAAGTTGCACAACTATTTTAAATAAATTATTTATTTAAAATCCTATTTATCCTCACCCACTTGAAACCTTTAATGGTTTCCCTTAAAGTATTCAAACTTGATGGCTTCCTTCTATAGTCTTCTTAAGACTTTAATGGTTTTCCTTAAAGTCTTCAAGCCTTTAATGGTTCCCCTCAAAGTCTTTAAGCATTTTAATGCTTTATCTTCCTTTTTCTCATTTAAATAAATTAATATTTATTTGAATATTTATCCAAATACAGCTTGCACACATTTATTGAAATAAATGAATTTTTATTTTAATAAAATCCTATTTTCCCTCACCCACCAAATCCACTTGCAAAATCTAATCCCCTTCTAGATTCTCCTAACCCCTTCCTAATTAACTTAATCCATCCCCTAATTATTGTCACATTCCTAAGCAAAATGGAGTCACTTCTCAAAGCCTAAAAGTCTTTGATAACCATTAAAGGCTTTCAACCTTCAACCACTAAATGTCTCAAAGTCTTGGATAACCTTTGAAAGCTTCCAACCTTCAACCACTAAATGGCTCAAAGTCTTTGATAACCATTGAAGGCTTTCAACCTTCAACCACTTAATCCCCGAAGTCTCCAATAACCATTAATGGTTACCTCAAACCCTCCCACATGGTTAAAACATTTGTTTTGACTCAACCTCTACCCAACCCAAAGGTCTCATCAAGCCTTTAATGCTTTGACCATGATTATCTCTTAATCATTTGCACAAAGGTTTATCCTTGCATTAACTCCTAATCCAGTGGGTAATCCTAATTTAGGCTTGACCCTTACCTTCTAGATAACCATGAGGTCTCCTCAGGCATTTAATGTCTCCAACCTCTTCTCTCAACCCAATCTTATGTTGACACTTGTCACCATTTCATTGGTGCAAATTATGCACATGGATCCCCAACTTTCAAGCTTGACCCTTGATTAAACCTTTCAATCCTGGCCATCCATTGCTCCATTTTTCCTATAAATAGAGCCCATTCCTTCATAATCCAGATCCTGAAAACTTGTATGCATTTAGGCTATAGACATTTTTAGAGAGCATTTAGCATAGCATAACTAAAATCTTGTCTTTTTGGTAAAATCAATCATTTTAGCATCAATAGCATAGTATTTAGCTTTTCATTTCATATTTGAAGCTTAATATTAAATCTCAATCCTCCATAAGCATCCATAGTGCAAAAAGCTGCCGAGAGCTACACTCATTTGGGACTTGGAGAGGAGAGGAACAAGGGAGGAGCAACTATGAGCATCTTGATTAGCTATTTTATTATATGTTTATATGCTTTCTATTTCATGCTTAATATCTCTCTTGATATGCCTGTTTAGGATAATCTTTTGTTGCTAACACTAACGTTTGTTTCTTGTGCTCTTGTGTGTGTTGCCATCAAACAGATTTTCTAATCCTTTTTACAGAGCATCAATGTTTATTTTAAGAGATTGGATAATGACAATTATATTATCTTGTTACTTTATGTTGATGACATGCTTGTTGTTGGGTCTAACATGCATCATATATATGAACTTAAACAAAAATTAGCAAGGTCATTTTGCATGAAGGATTTGGGTGCAACTAAGAAAATCATTGGTATGAGGATTTCATGGGATAGGAAAAAATAAACATTAACTTTGTCCCAAATTGAGTATATAAAGAAGGTGTTGAAAAGATTTAACATGCAAAATGCAAAAGCAGTTAGTACACCTTTAGCTAGTCGTTTTAAATTGACTAAGGAGTTGTGTCCAAAGACACAAGAAGAGGTAAATAAAATGTCTAACATTTTGTATTCACCAATTGTTGGCAGCCTAATGTATGCGATGGTATGCACACAACTAGATATTACACATGTAGTGGGAGTTGTGAGTAGGTATATGAGCAATCCAAGAATGGAAAATTGAAATGTTGTCAAATGTATTCTTGGGTATTTGAGAGGTGTTGGTTGAAAATTTTGGAAACCAGATGAGTTTATAAAATTGTGGTTTCAAGCACAGTGTGTGAGATTAAATCTCTTCTATTCTTCTAAGGGGAGGCTCCTCGTTTAACTTACTACTCTATTTATTTGGAATAAAATATAATTTATGGTTTCTAATCTAACTTGGGTGGTACGTCATCCTATTCTCTTTCTCCAGAATTGATGTTACTCTCTCCTCTTTCTTCAAGAAAGAATTTTTAATATAAAGCAGTAATAATTCTTACACTTTCAATGTTACAAATTAACCCAAAATGTAGGAATGATCAAATACAAATAAGTAAAGAAGCAAAGTTTCCATGAAGGCACAAAGTCCCCCATTTCTTCTCTAGAATGGGAAAAAAATGTTCAATCCCAAAGTCTTGTAGTCACTATAATCCTATCAACCTTTTGCAAATAACTTCTGTAGCCCACAGTTGTGTACTAAGACAACAAAGTAAAGCACGAAGTCTTTATCTTGATATCCTATTACAAGTTTTGATAATATTTTCTTGGAATAACAATATGAAGCTCAAAGTCTTCAGGTTATTATCTCCTTCTACCAAGATGACAAAACAAAGCACAAAGTCTTTGAAATTCTATCTTACTACAATTCAACTAACTTTATCTCAAAAAAACAAGATGAATCTCAAAGTCTTCAAAATGTTACCTCTTGCACTAATTACTATTAAACGAGAGTTGAAATATGACACAAAGTCCACAAACCAACAATTGTTTCTACTCTTTAACAATATTTCCTCAACAACACCTTTACTTGCGCAAAATAAGAATTTACAACAAGAATGACATAAGAACACTCTCACCACAAATCACAATGAATCCAACACAAAGTCTGAATGCCAAAGCTTTCTTCTTATTTGATCAAGTTTGTTAAACAACAATAAGAACACAAAGTTTCACTTTTGCTCTTCACTTCGGCAGAGTTTCGACATATAGATTAAAGATAATAGATGGATCTAAGATTATAATGAGCAACCTCATATATATATATATATATAGAGAGAGAGAGAGAGAGAGAGAGAGAGAGAGAGAGAGAGAGAGGTGCAACATGCCACTAGGAAAATTACAACTAATTTGTGACCAAGTCAAAGGTAGAGTTCGATTTGACTTAGGACACATGGAAGTTCTAGATGTAAAAATATGAATACAAAATGACACTTAAAGTGTCGAAGTCTTATTACAAAAAAACACTAGGCTAGAGATGCATAAAAGTGACTAAGTGTCTGGAGCTTGTCTTGTTTCCAACATTTTTCACCAATGGAGTCTTCATGTCCTCGTTTGGTATCCTATATTTCACAGTCATCTGGTCCCACTGTGTTGAATCTGGCATTTGGAGTGGACTTGCAGAAATGGATTTGAAGAAATCCCAAATTTGGACAAAAATGACCAAAAGGGGTCATGAAGTGCATTTCAGACTTATAAGTCCGATTTGCATTTGCGAAGAGTCAACAGTGATAAATGTGCATATCGGACTTACAAGTTCGATTTGCACTTATGCAAAAACAAAGGGAAGAAAAACTAACTCTTGGTGCAAATAGGGGTTATAACTCCGATGTACACCTGGGAAAGGATCATGGTGCAAGTCGGGGTTACAACCCCGATTTTAACCAACACTTGGCAAAAAGAAGCAAAGGAAACGGTGTAGGTTGGGGTTATAACACCGACTTACACCGTTGGGAAAGGACTCGGTGTAGATCGGGGTTATGAACCCAATCTGCACCATTAGGTAAGACCTCGGTGTAGGTCGGGGTTATGGCTCTGATCTACACCATTTTGGGTAGACTTGGTGCAGGTCGGGGTTATAACCCCGCCTTGCACTTGAAAAGGAGAACTTCGTGTAAGTGGGGTTATAACCCCGACTTGCACCAAAATAGGAGGACTTGGTGTAGGTTGGGGTTATAACCCCAACTTACACCGGAAACATGAAGGCTATAGAGTGGTGTAAATAGGGGTTACAAAAGCGATTTGCACCAGACAATTTTTTGAAGAGAAGTGTAATTCGGGGTTGTAACCCCGATTTACACCAAAACACAAAACTAACTTAAAAGGCCTAAAAAGGGAACAGAACCTTCGAATCAAGAATCGAGGGTCCTAAATCACATGCGAGGGGGAAAAAAATTACCTCAAAAAGCATGCGTAGAGTGCGTGGACTACAAATTGGGCAAAATTTGTAGGGGTTGTCCTGTTTTTGTGACAACCAAAAATGAGGACAACAAGAGGTACTACTACGAAGGCATTATGTTTTAGAGGATAAAACTTTTCTTTACGAGGATATGTTGACTCTGATTTGGTAGGTGATATTGATACAAAGAGGAGTACCACAGAGTATATTTTTACTGTAGGGGGAATTACATTTAGTTGGATTTCTAGACTGCAAAAGGTTGTTGCACTTTCAACCACCGAAGTTGAGTATGTGGTTGCTATTGAAGCTAGCAAGGAGATGATTTGGTTACAACATTTTCTAGAGGAATTGGGCAAGATGTAGGAGGATAGCCTATTTTACTCTGATAGCCAAAGTGTCATTCATCTTGAAAAGAATTATGCTCTTCATTCAAGGACAAAAGACATTCATCTCAGGTACCACTTCATACGGTCTATTTTGGAGGATGACCAGTTACGGCTTGAAAAGATTCACACAAATGACAATCCTGTAGATATGTTCACAAAGGTAGTCACACGGGAGAAGTTGATTTTCTTATCAGTTTCTATTGACCTTCTTGACTAAAAATCATGGAATTAAGGAATAGCCAAGTCCAGGTGTTTTATCTAGTGGGAGTTGCAAGTGTAGCAATTATCCAAGATCAATCTCCAAGTGGGAGATTGTTTGGTGTGGAGCCCGATCAATCTCCAAGTGGAAGATTGTTGGTATGTGGTGACTAGTCATGCAAGTACTGTACACTCATAATGTATCCTCGTTGGAGTTTGGGGTTAGGTTAGGCCCTGAGCTAGGGCTCGGGGGTGCAACATGTATGTTACCGACATTGAAAAACCCTAGAAAATGATGACTTTGTATGTTGTCCTAAAAATTGCATGTTATAAGCAACTAGAACAAAAAAAGACATTGTAATGGTGTATTGTTTTACTGGATAATAAGAAAAGGTTGGACGATTGTGTTTTGTGGATGCAGCCCATCTTGGGTGAACCACGTTAAATCTTTGTGTTACTTGTGTGGTGTATGATTCTTCATCTTTGTGTATTCAAATCTGCATATAATTATTAATTTGTATTTTTCTCTGTATCTTCCTAAACCCTAATAGTTTGTATTATGTTGTTCGAGCAGGAAAACATCCATGTCAAGGCAAGTGGTTTACTAGTGAACAGATTGCCACATGCTTGAACCCTCATTTGTTGCAACGGGCTAGTGCGATGGGGCCCATTGCCTTTGAAGGGGGGAGGAATTATCTAGAGGCTTTTGAGGATGATCTAGAACAATTTGGAGGTGATAAAATTGAGAAATACCAAATATCGAATTTTTTGATATTTTTTACATTTTAGTAAATCGCATTTTCAGAGATCTTCAAAGCAGAATTTGGGGTTGAAAGTGTCACCAGTCCCTTAACTTGATAAGCTAAAGACCATCATGTTAAGGGACTGAAATTAGTTTTCTTCAATACCTTTCCAATGGTGTAAGTTGTTTCAAATTTCGAGTTACAAGCTGAAAGTTATAGCCCCACCAAGTTGGGGTACCTAAATTCCTAGTTTTTTTGAAAATTTGTAATTTGTTGTTATTTTATTTTGCAAAGACTCTTCATTTCGAATCTTTTGGATTCCAGAGACTATTGGAATTCCATGTTGTTGAAAACTAAGTTTTGGATGAGATAATGTGACTTTTTATGCATACAACTCTAGCTTTTTGAGTTCTTGCTATTGTCTATCTTGTTGAACAATACTTGTAGGTTTCCGCTTACCTTGTATTGTTAACAAAATCCTTATTGAATTTAGATCATTTTATCATGCATTTTGCACATGTTATCATTTAAAAATCAAATTATTGTCATTTTGTTTTCATTTTATTAGTTCCATGATGCATTTATTTCATAGACCTGATAGTGGATTAGCCTCCCTTGTTTCACTCTATCCTTGTCTTAAGGATCCTCCTACCCATAAGGACATTTTAGTGCAAAAAGAGACTATTAACACTTATTTCAAAAATTTCCCTTCTAAGGATGGAGTTTTGATTAATGATGTTGACATTTCTCCTAAAATGTGCCTCTCCCATAATGATATCCTAGAGGAAGAGGATGATATCATAAACACCTTACTTAATGTTACTTTACCTTCCATACATAGTACCTCTCCTAGAGAAAAAGTATTGATGGAGATTGCTAATACCTTGGAGCAAGAAGAGGAAATTATTAGCACCTTCCATGATGCTCTCCTTCCTAAAGATGAATCCTTGGAGAACAAAGAGCTTAATCAAGTCAATACTATTCACGTTTCTAATTATGAGAAGCCTTAGCCCAAGAAACCTCCCAATATCCTAAAAGTTGCAAAATACATATGTGAAAGAGGTGATATGGAAAGACAACTAGAACAAACATATGGTTATGAAATACATCACAAATTTAATGCTTGCGTAAAAAAGGAATATCCCATTGTTCTTATCACTTCCCTTCCTTCTACCTAATCTTGTTGAGAAACTCCATGATATCTTAGCTAATATTTCCCTTTGGGACTTGATTCAAACTTCACCTTCATACCATAAGCTGATCCAAGAAGCCTTACAAAGGGTGGTTCTTCATCCTTCTTCTAAACCAAATGATATTACATTCTCACAAGATGATTTGCTTGCTATAGAGGTTAAAAGTAGAGATGATCCCCTTATGGTTACTCCTTGTATACTTTATGAACAAAAGTAAGAGGTACCTTAATTGCTGATGGGTCATCACTTAACATTTGTTATATTGACTTATTAGATAAGATAAAATTGGAATTATTCTTCTATTAAACCCGATCCTCTTTGTGTTCATGGCTTTGATAATGTTCCTATAGAGTCACTTGGTATGGTCATATTACCTATGAAAGTAGGACATGTGACTTTGCCTACTCCTATTCATGTCATGCCCAACAATATTAGTTATAACCTTCTTCCAAGTACACCATGGATCCATGCTATAAAAGCAATCCCTTCTACTCTTCATCACGCAATCAAATCTATATATAACAATGGACTACACACAATCAAGGCCGATCCTAATCCTTATGGTTTCATTCATGATGAAGTGGGATGCACTTCCCCCTTTAATGCTATGATTCCTTCAACAACATAATCTCCTATCAACGATGCTTCTTCAACAAGGAACTGGGGTACATTAAACTCTACACCCTCCTTCAATGGGTATAAGATCCCTCTATCTAAGAATGAAGCCTCAAAAAATCCTTGTGTGTCATTTGTCCAATATTCTTCTAAATCAATTCCCACCTCTCCTTCCAACACATGTATTGATTATGATGGGGGCTCTTTAGACTTTGACACTAATAACGAACCCTCTCCTCTAGACATTTCAACACATATATCTAATTCTACACATGGATACAATGGACATGGTTTATGATGTGTACAACAAAGTTTTGACGGTTACACGAAATCTACACCACACTTTTCCAAATAAGGTCTAGGTTTCCAAAGTTGTATTTTCAATTATCAACATGGGATTGTTGCATGCTCATGTTTCATCCCCATTCTCCTTGGAATTATTGTTCATCCCAATGATGAATCACAGAGTGTGATTCAAAATATTGATGATAAAAACTGCATACACAATCGAATCTAGAAGAAATAAGAGAATTATAGGTTGTTGCATTCCTAAAACTAGACATTTTCTATCATGCGTCTTATATAGGTTGTTGCATGCTCGAAGCTAGACCAAAGTCTTAGACGAGTTGCCTCATTCCTGAAACTAGACAATGACATATATAGAAAGATGAGTTGACTAGCAACTTGTTAATGGATCCTTGAGGGTTAATCCTTCTGCTATGCTAGCAAGACTATCTTGTTGGTCCTCCCCAGATTTGAGTTGGACTAAAGTCAATTTTGATGGTGCTTCCCACGGTAATTTGGACCTTCAAGTTTAAGATGTGTAGTCAAAGATTATAATGGAAGGATCATTACTAGGTGCATGCAACGCTTGAATTTGGGAACTAATAATGAAGTTGAGGTTAAAGATGCATCATTGGCAATTCAAGTAGCTAAAAAATTAAAGTTGACATAATCTATTTGGAAGGAGACTCCTAAATAATTACTCAAGCTATTATTTGAGGAGAAGCTCATAACTGGAAGATAGACAAATAGATCAAAGGGATCAAAGACCTTCTCCATGCTTTCCAAGAATTCAGGATATCTCACATCTTAAGGGAAAGAAATATGGATGTCGATGAGTGTGCTAATCGAGGCTTTGAATTGCAAGTTGGAGATGTTAGGTGGGAAGAATCCCCCCCTAATGGTGTGACCATGTAGATAATTTAAAACATGTCTTGCAATGGTAAGAATGAGGTTTACTACACAGGAAGGGCGCGCAGAGGCATTAAGTGCAGACCTTTCCAATTACGAAGTCCAACATATTTCAAAAAGCATGATGATCAGGAAATCTTCACAAATTGTGAGAAGATGAGATAGGTTCAAACCAAGGCTCTTAGTGGACAAAGGTGGCAACGAGTATTGTCATTTCAAGCATGCGAGCTTTGAAAATGTCCTTTCTATTTATTTTGGCCACCCTTGAAAGAACAATGCATTAATGAATCTATTGTAAGGACATTGAGGTAGGTGTTGGCTTCATTGGCAAGTTTGAGTTTTAAGGTGGTACAGATAACCAAAAGAGCATACTGATGCTTAACGTTTTATCTATCGAGATGAGTTGTAGGGAGTGAACATGGAGTCAAATTTCTCCTTTCAAGCCATGCGACCGATGATGGCATTCTGGGGCCAGATCTTTGATGAGAGATTAGCGAACATATTTATGTTCAAGGAGAAAATATTTCTCACAAGGGTCAAGATAGTTCTCGGGGATGAATACATGCGAGGAGGCTTCAAATATCCCATAAATGCTGAAGTCACCTCCATGTTCGCTGCTTGGTGCTTCAAATTGGAGAGCAAAGAATAGGCAGAGTGGATCATGTGAGGCTGCCTCCGTGAAGAATGGTGTGGAGGCCTAGACAATTTCCTGTGTATGTCAAGGGCTAGTGTTGGGTTTATGTGCACAAACGGAACATGGATACATGTTAGTGACTTCAAACCTCCCTTGCACTCTTACCTCCTATGGAGCACAAATTGCAATAAGGAGGTAACGCACGCCTCTGCATAAATAGGGATGCATGGGGTTAAGGAATTCTTGAACATGTGGGAAAAACATGAAATACAAGTGGAGATGGAGAAGTGGGGTGATTATGAGGCGAAATATTCTTAGTCGGGAGGCTCTACATCCTCAAAATGCAAGTGAGGACGATCGAGGAAGTCAAGAAAGAGATAGTGTCATCACACATTATGGATAGGCTTTGCTCCTGAAGATAATGATGATATTGAAGATCCAGAGGAGCGGATGGAGCATGTCGAAGCTTCCGGTGGGAAAGGCAAGGAAATTGTCTTGGTGACTTAGTGCAAAAAATTTATGATCTTTTTGCTATTGTTTGTTTTAAACGCATAAATGTATAAACAACTGTAATATTCGTAGCTTATGGGGTGGGAGACTGTTCTTCTTTTCTGCATATTTAATGTGGGGGTATTTTCTCAGACCTAGTAGGTCGGCATATACTTTATTTATTTATGATGTTGAATACTTCGATGATGTAAGTTTTGTTGCTTAATCAATACAAAAAAAATTATTGATAAAAAAAAAGATGAGTTGACTAACATAACACAAATTGCTAGACCTTTCAACTCTTCCTTTTTTTTAACTTTTTTAAGGTAGGTTGACTAACATAACACAACTTGCTAGACCTTTCAATCCTCCTTGTGCTGCATTTTTTAGGACAAGTGGAACTAGCATAACATAACTTGCTAGAATATTCTGACTCTTCTTTCCTCCATGGATCACCTAGCATAACACAAATTGCTAGCCTGTTTAATCCATGTTCCTTCTTTCTACAAGTCCACTTGTGCTCTTGCAATAACATGCCGAGAATGATATTAGTGGTTAAGACATACTGATTATCGAGGTCTCTTCAACTAGTTGACTTGGAACATTGTGTTTTTGTACTAACATTGTTTGGTTTTGTTTATATTTGAAGGTTACTTTCATAGATTTATAGGATCCTATGCTTGGGAGCTTGGCCATCCCTTAGTATTATCCAGTCCCTCGTTTGTCTTGTTCTCAAATGCTCTAAATCTTCATTTCTACTTTATCGAGATCACAATCATACTCTGCTAAAGTGGGGGCTAAATGTGGTGTCATAAATTGTACACCTTTATTAGTGTGTCTAATTTTACACTCTCCTAGCACCCGTTTTAGTATTTCCCTTTCCTCTAGGTGCATAATAAGACTTCTTTAGGCATTTAATTAACAATTAGATTAAACTTAAGTTAATTTTAATCAATTCACATTCCATAAATTGGGCACTTGATCTTAGGTGTGCCCCTTTTTATTATTTCATCCTAATTTAGTCTTAATCTTACCTTGATTTCAACTTACAAGACATATTTCACATATATTCACTATAGATTTATTATTCAATTTACATCCTTTCAATTGCATTTTCAACTCAAATGAAAAGGGAATAAAATCCAATTTGCATTCAACCCTCTTCCTAATAGAATTGAGGTCGGATCTTTTGATTCACTGATCCTTTTAATTTGATGCATGTGAAAGTTAGGTTATTTTTTAGTTTACAAAGCACAACATGTGAAACCCTAATTGTCCATCTATTACACATAACAATTCTTAATAATCTTTTTCCCACAAATTTGCCTTTTACTCTATAATATTTTGCTCTTTTATAGCTTAGTTAGGCACACTAGAGGTATTTTAAGGCTATTTAAGTGGCATATAATAGATATATGAGTTTAGAAATGACCCAAATGACATCTATGGTACTTGGCAACCCTATATCCTACCAACATAGGCTTGAGGAATGCCATTTATTGATGCAAGCATACCAATATAATAATAGTATCCATTATCGCAAGACCTTAATCGCATAAACTCTCTTTCAAAATGCTCTCCATTCTTAGTGTGCTTGAAGATATATGTATCATCAAAATCTTTTGTATGCCTTGGCTTAACTCAAAGTATGGAAAATTTAATTACCCCATCCCACACTTAATCTCGAAAGCATCTCCTTCACAAAATGAAAGCATAAAAATGAATTTGCATCGAGTCCCAATGTACTTAGGCACCCCTTGGCAGTGAGTTGATGTGGAGCCAACAAAGTGGCAATCCAACAAGCAAGCCCCCACCACATGTCATAAGAACTTCCCATTGGGCCACATGTGCCATTAGATTGAAACATCCCATTGTGATCAAGATGAAACCCACTTGAGTGTAAGGAACACCAAGGTATCGTGAGGGAACATTATTACTTTTTCCAACTCAACAAATATGGTCTAATAGCCACATCAATAATCACATTGGCCAATGGGTTAGCCTCTTTATTGTCTTCCTTGAAAAAGTGGCTAACCTTGTACTCATCATATTCCTTTAATAAATTGATGTGTCTTATTAGTAGTTTATCGAGTTTCCAATTGCATGCTTTCTCCTTCGAATGAAATTGATTGTGAGTAGGGAGTCACCTTCTACCATGATGTTTTTAATCTCGTCTTGCATTTTCATTTAGCTCATAACTTTGGGCTAACATCTCAACTTCATTGTTTGTCCCAAGTGGCAAAAAAATACTCAATTTAGCAACAACCACACCATCATGACTTTTGAAAATGCAACTTGCCTCAGATTGTCTTTGATTACCCTTTGAGGTCCCATCCAAATCTAGCTTGATCCAACCTTCTTTAGGGTGCATCCAGACAATGTTTTCTCTATCCACAACTTTAGAATTAACTCTACGAGGCCCATAACGAGGGACACATATCCCAAGTAGTATAAAGAATAATAATAAGCAAATAGTGTGCCCATTTGCACACGAACATCTTGTTTTGTATGCTCTAACATGTTTGAAAATTATACATTATTTACCATCTACATAATTAAATTACAATTTACAAGATGAATGGTATGCCAAGTCCTAATAGATGAAGATCGTTGATTTTTAGGTAGCCAACCTAAAAAGGATTCCACAACTTACTGAGTTTTTCCATGTGAAATTATGAAGGTTTAATATATCTTTGAGTATTTGAATTCCTTTTGTTTAAAGAGTTTTGTACAATGATATTATTTAATGATAGCTAATAGTCAATTGTCCATTTAGATAAGAAGATTCCATGAGATACAGGAGTTGGGAAAAAACCCATGATGAAGAGATTGATCACGCTCTTCCATAAGGGAGAAACCAATTGCTAGGCCCTCTAAATGTTCATAAACTAAGTTAATGAATGCATTTTATATAATAGTGTCAAAATAACAACTTTTTATCCAACTATAGACCAAAAAGCCTTAGTATGGTTGTGACAACATGGTATCTAATTAGAATCTTCCACGAGTATACTATTGAGAGTTGATCCCAATCCATTTTGCTATGAGACCAGTTAATTGAATATACAAGTCAACAATACCCAATACATCCTTGTCCTTAGGTTGAATATAGCGAGATCGAGAGGATATACAAATCCCTTTCCTATTGCCTCATTTAGACTAAAGGAAATGGGCGAGTTGTTTATGACAAGAATTGCATGGCAACCAATAGTATGAGATGCAAACATGACTAACAAGGAAACCTTTGCCATTTGACTATAATAAGCTATAGAGTGGAATCTATGAGACCAAGAGAGAAATGTGTTCTATTTGCTAACGTATCACTTCTACATCCTAGCGAGACACATCTACGTTAGAAATAATATCAATATAGTTTAATGGAGGCCATTTAGATGAAATTTAAAATGAAAGGGTAGGTAAAAATACAATGTATCATATTTTGTACATAAATGGCTGATAACCCCAAAATCACACATAAAATATAAAATATAAAAACAAATTACAAAACACATTTAACAACATGGATTTATCTATGTGGATAACTTTTAAGATAAAATTTATGTTAAATTTGTTGACAAATAAAGTTTTACCTAGTCGGCATGGGATGGTTTTAAAATTTTCATAAATAAATCATTACCTAGTTTGGACCATTCGGTGACAACACCAAACTCCAAAACCTCAAAATATTTTTATTATTATATTAATTAATGACGTTCAAACGTTAAAAAGCTTCCACGTAAGCGCACCCGTATCTTTCTCATTCTATTTTTTGCCGTTTTAAAATTTCTTCTTTGCCCAACGTGCTCTATATATAAATAAATGAAGAGATAGAAGGGCGTGAGAGCGGACGCTAAAACATAATAAATTATTTCACAATCTTCCATTCCTATCAATCAAATTCTTTACATTACTTATTATTATTATTATTACCGAAAGATACAAGGGTCGAATCCTGCCCCTACTACGCGCAACATAAAATACACGCCATTTTCGCTCTGCTGTTTTGAGCAGACCAAACCAAACAGAACAGAGATGTTATTGCAGTTGGATAATTACAAGCTAAATTGAAGGAATACATAAAGAGCGGGGTGGATAATAATTTCAGTGCGCAAGCAATTTTGTTGTGGAAGTATTGACAGGGATGTTTTAGTTTGGTGACATGGGAATTTCAGAGGAAGAGGATTGGATACTATATTTGATAAGCAGGTTAGGGTTTTTTCGAAAATAGCAGGGGATATTGAACTTTTTAACATTATTGAGGGTTTCTATGACATGGCACCGGCTAAAAGGCGTGCAGGCAAAGCATCCGCCTGCCAGAAATGGAGTCTGGGTGATCTTGTGCTGGCGAAGGTCAAGGGTTTTCCCGCATGGCCCGCCAAGGTTTGTAAGCCAATAATATTTCCCTTTTCTTTTTAATGTAATTTGTTTTTGAGTTTTTTAATTTTAAATTTATTTTCTCGTTATATCTTTTTGTTTGGCTAAATTTGGTGTGGGGAAGTAATGAGCTCCGGTTTCTTTGAAGGTAAATTCCCTGCTCCGTTTTAGTCGACCCACGATCGATTTGCTTCATGAAATCATGTATTTGTACGTTTTTTAGTAATGCTCAATTGTTTCGTGGTTTTAAGCTTAGGGTTTCGGTTTGGTATGCCCTTTTGACAAATCGATGTCATCCGTATAATGTTATATGGCCGCCGGGGCGAGTATTTTTGGTACTAGTGTCAAATTACGTGTTTGTAGGTTTCATCATATAATGCGCAATTGTTTTTATGGCTTTGAGCTTAGGGTTTCGTCTCAGTATATTGGCTTTGATGGAGATTTATTTTTCTCTTGCAATTTGATGCCATCTGTCTAATTTTGACTCTGTTGTAATGGCTGTGGATGCGAGTATCAGTGGCACTAGCATGAAATTGTGTGGTTGAATGAATTTTTAATAATCACCAATAGTGTGCTATAGGTTTAAGCTTAGGTTATCGGATCAATACATTGGCTATTTCATTGATTTTGCTACCTTTTTTTTAACGATTTGATAAGTCGTCTGTCTTAATTTGATTGTGTTATAAAGCCTGTGTACGTTGGTATTTGTGGTTGTATGTTTGTAGTTCTTTTTGACAATGTACGATCGTTTAGTATGGCTTTAACTTTCAAGTTTAGGGTTTTTGATTATTATGTTTGCTGGGTCAGTTTTTTGTTTATTCTCTTCTGACAATTTAATATATCTGTCTAATTTTACAACGACTATGGCTGTGGGTATTTGCGGTACTAGCGTGTGTTTTTAGAAATTTAGACCAAATTTATGAAACTCAATAGCAAATGTGTCTAGTTTGAAAATTGAATTGGCCCTTAATAATTTTGGAAGAGCACATGCACCTCATAGGAGACTTGGAGATACAATAGGGAAAATTTCAGATTTTAAGAAATTGTGCGTTCTGATTGAAAATGATATGCTAGTGCTGCATTGTAATTGCTTATTGTTTGATTTTCCGGAGTCTTTATCATAGATGGCCTGCTAACTTATTGGAAGGACATTCAGTTTTTATTTGTAGTTTAGACCATCTGCTGGCTCATGACAACTTAATTGCGCCTATTTTGATTTATTGGGGTTTTGTGCTTGTTCGAGGTGGTTTTATTGAGTGATAGATATGCTGATTAGAAGGCATGGTTTAGGTAGCATGAACGGTGCAATTTAGGTTTATAGGTTCTTATATTTTTAGTTTGATGGGGAATGCAATGTGTTTATACTAACTGTTTGTGCTTCTCTTGTGTCTAGTAGGTGGGATCCTTCTTGTAAATTTATCAGTGTTTATAATGTGTGACTGTTTTGCAATTTCACTCATGTTTATATGGTGTGATACTTTTTTGTAAGCCTATGGGTGCTAATAAGGTGTGACCTTTGTTGTATGTTTACCTGTGTATATAAGGTGCTATAATTTTTGAATGTTCACCTTTGTTTACAAGGCGCGACCACTTTTGTATGTTCATCTGTGTTAATAAGGTGTGATCACTTTTGTATGTTCATCCGTGTTTATAAGGTATGACCACTTTTTTCCTTTTGGAATTTTGAAACTTCCTTATAACTTAGGCGATCTGCTTTCTTATAATCTTTAGTGGTTAATTGGATTCTCCTATTTGGTAGTCTCACTGAGATGGTTTGGTTGAGTGAAAGATAACCAGACTTAAAATAATAGAGTAACGAGATTGGTGGAAGTTTCTTAGAAATGTAGGACAGATTGGTGGAAGCTTCATAAAATGTAGGAGAGATTTTTGGAAGTTAGATAAGGTTGGGCCATCTTATTGATGAAGTTGTTTTATTTGTAGGTTTTAGTGGAAAATGCTGTGTTCACTTTGATTTAGATAGGGTAAAGTTTAGGTATTTTTGATTTTAGGTTATAATGTTTTAAGTAATGGGTTTTTTTTTGCATCATTTTAGATTTTTGTTTTTCTTATGTTTAGTTTGATTCAAATTTGGGTTGACTTGAAAATGATGTGCTGATGAGGCTTGTGGATAGGGAAAACATTTCTATTCTGGTTGCACATGATACAATTTAGGCAACTGAGGAAGAGATGTATTGGGGTCTAATAGGTTTTACAATATGTTGGGATCAGTTTCACATTGATTCTGGTTGCAAATTATGAGGCTTGACCTTTTTGATATATTTAATTTCTTCCTGTATATCGTTTTTGTACCTGTATTATTTTATTGGATGAATTGGTTTTGTTTAATATAAGTTGACAGGAGGGTGTGCTTTGTATGTAGAAAATTAGGAAAAGTTGGGGGTGATTTAGATTTTAGGGTATGATATATCTAGAGTGATTTTTTTTGGACTCTGGTTGAAAAGGGCCTGCGCATAACAGTAGCTTGTTTAAAACCTGCTTCTTAATTATCTGTTTAAAAAGTATATATTATTTTTTTGCATTCGTATTGATTCATTGATTTCTTCTTCTATTTGGTCTCATTGATGTATTGTTGTGACAGATAAGTAAACCAGAAGATTGGGGCCAGACGCATGATCCAAGGAAAGTTTTTGTGTATTTTTTTGGCACAAAGGAAATGTAAGTGTTACTTCATTTTAATTTTTTTTGAAATACAAAGAAAACATTGAGTCATTTATTGGAAAATTATTATGTTCTGTTATGCCTTTTTTGCGGGCATGGAAACTACTATCATGGATTATGTTCATTATAACACATTGATTGACATATGATGGTTGTTTCAAATTTATTTATTTTAATTTTATACGATGAAACTGAATATCACAATGACAAGGCAAAAAGGCCTCTGAATCAGGAGGGAAAAGATATTTTAAAGCTTTCCCATCCCAACCATCCTTGATAACATCAAAACAGTTGAGGCTTACGCGGTAGTTTAATATTTTGTAGTGTCATGCTGCTTCATGAATCACCATGTTAGAAACTTTGAGTGGGATCACCATGTGAGAGTCTTTAAAACCCTGTGTTATATATCACTGTTGGATTTTAAAGATTCTCACATGTTAATTACAGAAGCACCCAGTCAAAAAATATCAGAATAGCTGGTGACACTGTGCTTTGTCTGATAGCTCTTTAATTAGAACAATCCACTTTTTATATAAAATCAAACTGGAAAAGATATAATATTAACGGGTGAATATGCACATGGGATGCCACTGACAATTTTTGACCTAGTGTAAAGCTCTGGAATTTTTTTTTGCTTAGTTGCATCAATAGATATCTTTATTAATGCCATATTTTGGTATGTGATTTTACACGTTTTTCTTCACAGCTTGAGAAGATTTTATGGTTAAGGGACTTTTTTCCTTTGGAATGAACACTGGTAAATTGGAATTTGGGATATTAAGGAGTGCTGCTGTAGAATCCTTAGCTATTGCTTAAGAGGTATTCTTTCATTATGCCCTACAATGGTTAAACAAGATTAGCCAGAAACCTTTTCACGTTGGGGACATCTCATGTGACAAGTTTGCACCCAAGGTGATGATTCTGCAATATTTTATTGTAATATTGCATTGTGACCTTTCTTTGTTGCTCAATTAAGAGAGAATGGTCGTGGTCATCTTTTTACTTTTGAATGTTTTCAATGCAATCAAGTTTTCTCAAACTCCTGCTACCTGGAACCTTTTGAGTTATCTTGTTTATGTGTCTTTGCTGGATGGTTGTTTATGCCTCTCACTGGTAAGTTATGTTCAAGATTCTCTGTTTCTTCAAGGTTTTAGGAACAAATTATTAGATGATTGTGGTGGCAATTGTTTTTAAATTTTTCCACTCAGATAGTATAGGTGCTTGAGGCTATTATATTTATCCCAAAATTATGGTGAATATCATTGTTCTTCACTTTAGCATTTAGATTCTGTTTGGTGTTTGAAGGGATAATCTAACAAGTTGTTGGGTGTTTATCTTGTATCTTGTTTACTAATGATGCAAGGCAATTTAGGGTTGTGCATTTCTCATTTAAATGTGAGTGTTTGCCTATTATTTAAAGGTTACAAACTATTTCTACATTGCATTTGTTTGCTAATTTCCATTTTCTCTTTGAAATGTGTTAATTGAAATTTTTTTATGTTCCTGCAAAATAAGAGCATTGTTCATTTAAATGTTAGCAGGCTTCTATTATCCAAACTATTTCCGCTTTGTTGTTGTAAATATTATTTTGTATATATATATATATATATATACAAAAGAGTATTTTCTATATATATAAGATTATTTCTGCTTTGTTGTTCTAAATATCATTTTCTATATAACGCGTTATTGTTTCTTGCAGTGGCTTCTGTTTTCCAACTGATATCCAGACATTCACCTTAGATTTGAAAAATAAATTGACAGCTAAATGTTATGGAAGAACTGCATCTGACTTTACTCGAGCAGTGGAGGAAATTTGTGAAGAATATGATGATTTAGAAACAGAAAAGAGGGATGTAACCCCAGAGATTCATAAAATGAAGGCTAGAACATGCATTGACAGTTCAAATGATTCTGCAGAAAAGATGTCATTTAAAGATTTAAAAATGCATGCTCCAACTCATGAATTAGAGGAAGTGTTGAAAGTTCAAATTAATGATCGCATTCAAAAACATCGTGAGACAACAGTAAAGAAAAATGACCTATATACAGAAGTACATAGACAAGTAGATGGCCAAAAGAAACGAGTAAATATGGGTGCAGGTGAGAGTAAGGAAAAAGATGCATCCCTCATAAAACCCTCTGATAAGAAAGAGGAGAAAATTTTCAGTGAGTTAACAATGGGTGTTAAAATGCAAAACTCTGTTGCTACACCTAAAACAAATCATATGAGGTCATATTTGAGGGAAGAGAAGGCTACAAGTCATGCTGAGTACCATGCAAAGAATGATCTTTCTTGTCCAGCATCTGCAATAGGTGAGTCAGAGATTAAGAAAGTAAAAAGTGGTTTCAGGAGAACATTGGAAAGTGAAAGTTATGTATACGATCATAAAGAGAAAATGGCTGTCACTTGCCCTCTGCTTAAAGAAAATGGTACGTCCTCTCCAGATAAAGCACCCACTTTGGGGTGCTCTATGACTGAACATCAGTTTGAGCAGAAAGGAAAAATCACTCCACAAGAATTCCGAGATGCTCATTTGGCAACTCAAAGTGATCATCTAGAAGAGAGAAAAATGGTAACAAATATACTTGCCAACAATTTTGAATATTTTAATTATGATGACACTGAAGGGAACAGTCAATTTTCAGGCATAAATGATAATGCCAAAGAAGAGCAGGATTTTGAAGACATTAATGCCAGCCCAATTCTTAATGATAAAAAGCCCACTCATTTTCCATTTGTAAGTACAGAAGAGGGTGAGAAAGAAGTGACAGATGGTGTCTTACAACATAATTCCATTTTGAAGAAGAAACGGAACCTTCTAAAGAAACATAATCCTGGGACATCAGTGCTAAATGTTAACCAGGAAAAAATGAATGTTCTCACAGAAGAGGAAAATGTGTTTGAATTACTATCAGGGACAGATCATCGGAAGAAAAGGACACAACTTCTTAAAGGGAGAAAGCATAAACTTAAGCTTGATGAAACTCTTCATTTGCTAAAAAGAGCAAGATCTCATTCGGAAGATGAAATTGCTGTAATGACAGAAGGCTTAAATACAGAAAACATATCAAGTACCATCAACAATGCTGGGAAAAATGCTATAGTGGATAATGATTTGTACTCACATCATATGCCATTCAAGTCTAATGATAGAATGGGCTCTAGTAGTCCTCAAATTGAAGCAAATTCATCACATGGTGAGAAGTCCTCATTTGTGCTTGGGAAGGCTATGTGTCTGCCACCAAAGGCTGATAAGTATCGTTTGAGAAGCAGCTTACCAGGTGATGAAGCTGCCTTGCCTCCCTCTAAACGGCGTCATCGAGCTCAGGAAGCTATGTCAGCATGTGTTGCAGAAGCTGCTACTGCCTCGAACATGACAAATGGTTCAGATGGACAGGAAGATGCATGGGGAATTTCTTCACATGAAAAACCATTTACGGAATGCTTTGATAGTGAAAGGAAGTTAGTGCATGGAAATGAGGATTGTATGAAAAGAAGCCACTCTTCATTTCCAGTAGAAGTAACTGGTACTGTAGTGAAGAAATCTGTGATGTTTCCAGATCTGCATCAATCTTATGGAAGCTTACTGTCAGAACCTTCTAACTGCTTAGAGAAGAAGCAGGTGAATTCAAAGTTTGAAGATTTAATGACTCCTATCCAGAGGGGTAAATGGCAGACACTGGAGAATGGTGATTTGAATGTGCAGCCCAAAATTTCAGATAGATTGTCTTTGTCATCTCATAAAAAGGATGAATGGAAGCACAATGGCATGATTGCATCAAAGCTACCTTCTCCAAAGAAGCAAGATGGATCAGAGATTATTTTAAGAAGAGGTAATTCACCTCACCAATCTCCAATTAAGGTTCATGGTGCAGTAAGGGTTGATGCTGATGAACATGAGAACAAATCTAAGAGCATCAAGGTAAAAAGGTCTTGTGTAACTCCAGGAAAGAAAAATGGTGGAGGTTTGAGGAAAGATCAAGGGCCATCAGGATCAGATAAACATAATCAAGTGTCTTCTGGATTAGATAAACATAATCAAGTGCCTTTTGGATCAGATAAACATAGTCAAGGGCATTTACCTAAGCACTTGGCTGTGCGCAAGAATGAACAAACTTCCCCTTCAAGAAGTGTGGTTGAACCTGCAGTAGATAGGATGGTAGCATCTTCAAAATCTAACTTGAAAATAAATGGTCCTCTAATGGTCAAGTCTGAGCGTGTTTCATATTCTGCAGAGTTGCATCTAGAGAAAGGAAGCAAACTTAGAGACACGTAAGTCTTATTTCATCCTTAAGTTTACATATGCATTAATGTTTCTTTCTGTTTAGATTATTTTACATATCTTTTTGGCTTATGCTACAGGCATGATTCTGCAAGGGAACTTAAACTCAAAACAATGTCAAAGGACTCTGACATTGCTCTCTCATCTACATCTATGAAGCATCTTATAGCTGCTGCACAGGCTAAGAGAGATCAGGCACGATCTGCAACTATGCCACAGTTTGTTGCAAATGAAGAAACTGTGAATTCTATTCCTGTTTTTATGTCAAGCCCTTCACCAATCCGAGAAACTAGTTCACATCGCTGTTCACCTCTTCAATTACATTCTGCCAGTGTGCCACACGAGGATGCTAAGAATGCCTTTGCTGGTGTGGAATCTGGAAGCCCTCGAGGAAATGTTGATCAGTGGGGTTTAACAGATACAATGAATCTGAGATCAAGTGAAGAGGGTAAAATTAGCTCTGAACAGAAATCTGTTGGAGGAATGCTTAGTGGAGACACAGAAGCAGCTGTTGCCAGGGACACTTTTGAAGGAATGCTTGAAACATTATCAAGAACAAAGGAAAGTATTGGACGAGCAACTCGCCATGCCATTGATTGTGCTAAGTATTGCATTGCCACTGAGGTAAGCTTGATGTCTTATGAACACCAGTTTCGTAACTCAGTAGTTTGTTTAGTTACTTCAGATGCGGTTTTCTGTTGGAATAATAGTTGGAATCTTTCGATGGTAGTGATGTAATGATATATTGTTTGTTGAGTTCCTCATCTACTGAATGTTATACACATTTGATAATACAGAACTATTTAATGAAATTCTTGTTCAATTGAATAAAATTTCCATAACAAAATGTTTTTCAGCCTATCTATGGTTATATGAATCAATGTGTGTGCATTTGTGCATGTGTGTGTTATGTGCATGTTACATGTATTCATCATGAGATATGCACACAAATGAGAAACATCGTGTGAAATTGGTCATGATGTTTAGGTTGCATGTTTTTTGGATTGAAATTGTGAGTTATATTGTGGGTTTGCAAATCATATTTGCACAGAAAATGAGTAGTGATATCGATGCTTCATTTCCCCCTTTCTGTATATCTTGCATTTTGAGAAACTGGTCTGACCTATAGTGTTGTATTTCCTTTCAGAGAAACTATGAGATTAGTAATTGTCTTGTTTAACCATTATGTAAAACTGTAACAGCCTTTTAGCCTTTAAATATTCTGATGCGGTGGTTGGTGGTCTGTGCAGATTGTAGAACTTCTTGTTCAGAGGCTGGAAAATGAATCGAGTTTCCATCGGAGAATTGATCTGTTCTTTCTAGTAGATTCAATTACACAATGTTCGCACAGCCAGAAGGGTAATGGCTTTTATTGATGCTTGTTTCCTTATGAAATTTAGAGATAAATGTTTTGAAGACTTATACAGTGATAATGTTCTGTAGGTAAAAAATTCAGGTCAGGTTTATTGAATTATGTCGACCCACAATGTTTTCATGCTATTTTATATGTAGGTATTGCTGGATCTTCATATATTCCTGCTGTGCAAGGTGCTCTCCCACGGTTGTTAGCTGCAGCTGCTCCAACAGAAGGTGCTGCACGGGAAAATCGTCGTCAATGCCTTAAAGTAAATTGCTCTTTTTGTCAGAGTTAGTCTGTAATATGTATCATTCCTTATAAGTTTTCGTGATTTCTGTACACTGATGTAATAATTTTTCTTCTCAGGTTTTAAGAATCTGGTTGGAACGCAAAATTCTTCCTGAATCTATTCTGCGTCAATACATGAATGATATTGGATCTTCAAATGATGATAGAGCTGGTGGCATTTTACCAAGACGCCCACGAGTAGAGCGGGCTGTGGATGACCCAATGAGGGAAATAGAAGGCAATCTTGATGAGTATGGCAGGTAAATTTAGCTAGGTTTATCCTTCAAATTTTCATCAATTCATCCACAAAAAGAGTATAATGACTATTGTTTTGTTTCTGCAGCAATGCAAATTTTCACTTGGCAGGCTTCTCTATGTCAAATGTCTTTGAAGATGAAGAGGAACCATGTGCAAGTGACTGGAAGAAGAGTGATGATGATTTGTCAGTTGAACCCGCTGAGGCCCAAGAAGATCAAACCAAGAGTTCTACTGATCCCATTGATAGACATCGGCACATTTTGGAGGACGTTGACGGGGAACTTGAAATGGAAGATGTCTCTCCGACATCAGAGTATGATCCAAGTTCCTCCAAAGATTATATGGTTCAACCAATTTCACAGGACATTCCTCATTGTTCTTTATCAGATCAGAGCAATACTTGTCCTCCTTTGCCTCCAGGTTCTCCTCCATTGCCTGAAGATCCACCTCCTTCTCCTCCACCCTTACCTCCATCGCCACCTCCGCCGCCTCCTAGTTCACCTCCTCCTCCGCCACCTTCCTCTCCTCCTTTTGTCTGCCAGCCATTATTGCCTCAGCCTTATGTGGCACCTTTAAATGTAAGTAACTTATCTTTTTGCATATATCTTATTTAGGTTATTAGATTTTGTATTTATATGATTGGAGTTGCATTTTCAGTGGCAATTTTATCAGAGATATAATTCTTCTTTGTGGATGTGAGCAGGATACTCAAGCTCATGTATTTAGTAGCCAGCAGCCTAGCCATATTGTCAGTAATGCAACTATGCTTGATTCAGTTTGTCACAGCTCCTCAGGCATTCCATTATCTCAGATACATCCTGGACAAAATGTTACATCATTTAATTCTCCAATATCTTTTGAGAGGTTGCATGGTGCAGCCTTCACACAGCAGATGCAAATGAATAATATTAATATGTCTGCATCTCAGCAATCTTATCGTCCCCCTCCACCCGCAATAGCACTATCTAATCAGTTCTCATATGTTAGGGCTGAAATACCTGTCCAACGTGTTTGGTTGGATTCATTATCAGCTCGTGCACCTGAATGTGAGAAACAATCTGCTCAAGAGGACCAATGGAAGCTTGTCAATAATGATAGAAGCACAAGACCTGAAAATCAGGCATCCATCCACCAAGCAGGAGGTTGCATGACAACCTTATGTACAGGCTCATCTTTTATGCAAGAAGGTATTTGTTAAAATAAATTTAATATTAAGTATTTTTTAATGATAACTTTTTGTAAATTTCTATTTTCTTTTGTTGACCGAACTTAGTATATTTGTAAATGGTTGCTATTTTTTATTGTTTTGTTTTGTGATTAATTTCTTCAGCTACTCCTGGAATGTTTTGGCAATCTGGAGGTGCACAGTATCCTTGTGGTGCACAAATTCCAGCACAAAACCTTATGATCAGAGCACCTGTGTGTCCAATGCCAAATATGGATCTAGGTTTTAATGCTTATTCGGATCAGGTAGCAGTGTTAACAGGTGGCATGGTTGCAGGTAGTGTATTATACCCTCCCTTTTTACTGATATTTCTCAATTTGACATGGAATTCAATTTTCAAGGCTTTTGTTGTACTTAGTATGGAGGCTAAAAGAATAAACTTGCTTATCTGCGTGTGTAGCACCTACAGATCAAGTTTTGATCCAGATGTTGACGTCAAGATCCGGTATTTCTGCAGCAAACACTTGGAGGCCTACTTGATACTTCATACAGTAAGTCACATGCATGCTTTTAATTTGAAATTTATTCTTCTGTTGTTACAGCATGTTTATTTCTTAAAGACTATAATTAAATTCAAGGCTATCAATGAATTCTTTACATGTAAATTTTGCAGACGCCTTAATTTTTTGTCAGAGCATGTAAGCTGTTCTCTGGTCATGATTATTCTTCAAATGAACTGGTGAGAGAAGATTCTTTATTTTGGACACATCTGTAGTTGACTGCATCTCATGAACTTTTAATAGGCGTTGGATATGGCCAGCAAATAGTTGTTATCAATTGTATATACTGTAACTTGTTTTTCCATCTGCATTTCGCAGATGCATAAAAATCAGGTTTCTCTCATTTTTTCCAATATCATAATTTTCCAGATAATGATGAATGAGTGTATATCATGTGTGATTGGATCAACTGAATGTAGTTTCTTTCTTGTTTCTCTTTATCGCTAAATTATATTGTTCAAAGTAAAGGATATTGTACATGTCAATTGAGGATTATTCAGTATACAGTGCAATTGTAAAAATTGGTCCTATTTCAAGGAGTCATTTCTGTATTGCATTCCTAAAGGAATGCATCAATTGGAATCAAGTATTATATTTGCATCATGGTTTGTTTCCATACTATAACTCTGCACCTTTACATATTACTCTTCTAAAAATTTAGATTATTTTTGTTTTATGTATAATGTGTTTCAAAATTGCTACCAATTACTATGCTAAATTGTTTCGAAATATTTGTTGTGTGATGAAAAAGAAATGATCAGGTACCAGTGATAGATATAAATAATAACCATTTTGCTTGGATATGTGCACTGTATCAATACAATTTTAGCAAACTCAACGGTACAATCAGTGTATGACACATACATGAATACCCCATTCAGACCAGACAGAGAACATGCATTGGAATAGGATTGGTATGGTTTGTTCCTTGAGAAAATACAGAACCCTGTACCCAAAAGCACAATTTTCACTTACAAGAATCAACTCTGGATTCCCTCAATATTCCCCAAAGAATCACTCTCCAGAATAAAACAGCCATAAGCCTTCTGCTAATGGCATGTGTGAGGAGAGAGCCATTTTATGCATATTTCAAATTTTTTTTTTCTCTATTATGGTTATTTTTTTTGATTTTTGTTGGAATCAACTTGAATTTTGTACCAGCTATACCTGACATACCTCAAGAGATTACCAGGGTTTTATGTGGATTGCAATTCATGATTAGTATACATAGGACTATAAATGATTTCCAATCAGATGATAGGAGACACATATCTTGGATGGTGGAATGCAGTAGCTGCTATTATAGCATGATATGAGTTCAGAACATTGTTCTTTGCTATTGTGCCAGTTCAGAATTAGGCTCATGTCAAGCTAGGGGGATGTTAGAGAATTAATCAATCAGTCAGGTTAGATGTTACAGTCACAGCCACAGCCAGACAACTGTCCAGCATTCCTGTTTTGGGGCAGATTCTGGATGTTATTGTCGCAATAGTCAATCATAAACTTTTATTAGTGGCTATAATAATAAGATATGTGTCTTAGAACTATAGGGATTTTTCTTATGTGTCTGCTCAATCATCTTAGATATCATATCAAGGGAATTTAAGTTTGCTCTATTTGAGATAATGGCAAAGTGTCTGTGTGTTGGAACACATACTAAGACTTTATTCAACTTTGTAGGAGTCATAATTGATATCAAGGGAATTTAAGTTTGCTCTATTTGAGATAATGGCAAAGTGTCTGTGTGTTGGAACACATACTATGACTTTATTCAACTTTGTAGGAGTAATAATTGATACCTTGAAAAGTTCTTTCTTATTAAACTTTTATTTAGTTTGTCACTTTTTCATTAGGGTTTGTTCTCAATTAGCCAATGATTTTATCCATGGTATGTGAGTTTACTGTTTATAGTATATACGATCAGTGAATTATGACCTAAACTTGAAAATAGTCTTTTAATGATCATCATTTGAGGCTGATATCTAATTTTGAAATTATAAAGTTTAATATTTGAGTTGAGTAAATAATGCATATTTTTTTTATTTCTTATGTTTGTTTAGAAATTTAGTTTTACTTGTCTAGAACATATTTTAAAACTTTGCACCTTTTCTCTTCAGAAATCAATTGCAGGAAATAATACATATCCCCTCCCGCAAAATCATATCCTGATGTTTGAAAGCTTTTAAAATGGAGTTGCCTGCTAAATTGATATATAATTGATGTGGGTATAATGTTACTACTTCAACAAGAATAATACACAACCTTCTTGCTGTCAGTAACTTCTGCTCAAATCATGACAAGTTTCTTCCAAGAATGAGGCAATGCTTTGTTTGAAAATGATGAGCTAGGTGAGAATACAAAACTCAACAAATATTTTGTCCGTGTTCATGCTCGGTTTTGCCAGAGTTTCCTTTGTTTTGAAAAATCCTCATTTTCATCTCCTCAACCTTTCCTCTTTTCATTTTGTGTACTCTCGTTGTTTACTAGACTTTGTCTATTATCACTAGGAAGGTGGGTTGCTGTACTGCCTGGCATTCTGGATTGTTTCAAGGAAGGTGATTTGCTGTGCTTCTTGGCCTTCCTTTGATCTTTTTTAGTTGTTGCCCAAAGGCTCGTAAGTGCAAGTACGAGGTATGTCTGGTAGGTAGAGTAGTGTTTCTTGCTTATTGCTGTGCTCTTTTGCTTAGCTGACTATCTGTTCTAAGGAAGGTTGTTTTTTGTGCTTCCCAGCCTTCAAATTTTGTCTGTTAGTTGTTACTGAGGAGCTCCCAAGTGTGAGTATGGCCTGTGTTTTAGTCACTGCTCTCCTCTGGTTTTTCTGTTTAACGTATTGGTTGTTGCTGTGCTTCTCTGATTCTATCTATTGGTTGATGGTATAAGATAGTCTGTGTAAAATTGAACATAAATAAATTCCTGGCGAGTTTTCAAAATGTATGGTACTTTTTAATTTTCAAGGGGGTAAATAGAATTTCAATGGGCAACTCTTTACCATTTTCAACCTCTAAAAGAACATTGTGTCAAGTTACTCCGCAAAAATGCTAAATTAACTCTTGGCCTGTGCTGTTAGGTCACATGCAAGAAGATCAAATCACAACCACTATGAACAGTCTTTAGAGAAGCACACTGGAATAATTGCTTATTTGAGTAATGTTGTATCTTATGTTAGATGGCTTAGGGTGGATATTTATAACTCTTGATTTCAAACAGATGATTGAGACATGTTTAGAAGCTTGGAGGGTTATATGGAAACGTGGAGGTTTGAGTGGATGGCAAGGCTTGGATTCTCAATTGTCCCGACCAAGTTTGATCTTGCCGTATTTGAAAATTAGTACAATGTGGATTAAAAAATTAGGACGTATTGAATGGTGTGCATACTATAAAGAAGTGGATTTTGGTCTCCATGTTTAATACAACTAGATTGGTAGCTGTAGAAGTCAGCTCAGAATGGCATGCGATCATAGTTAGCATTCAACCTGAACTGGTCTGGCAGATGAGGACAAGAAGGAAATGAATCTAGAACATGTGGAGTGTTTTATTTTGCCAAATCTGACTCTGGTAATGATGATACTAAATTGGAAATTGAAGCTAGAACAGCCTCACATACTACAAAAGAAGTTCATGATTACATTTGAGTTGGTTGAGCTATTAATTGAAGGAGGTCAAGGCTGACTTTATGCCACTGTAAAGTAAGATGCTAATTTGAAATTTGAGACCCCCTTTGTGTATGCACTATGCCCACATGGGGGTTTCGTTTTGAAGTATCTAGGATTTTCCTAGATTTGCTAAGAGAAGTGAGTTGGCAAGCCTCAGTTTATACTAAGCTCGTCCTGTGGTTGAAACCCAAGTGCACAAATTTTGATACACACATAAATATACACACCTGGAGTGCTCTGTAGGTGAAACTCAAGATGTTGCATTTGCCTTCGAAGGGGAAATCGATTTAATGTTTCTGTTCATTGTCCAAAATATGGTAAAAAGATATATCAAGTTTTTAGAGCATTTGTCTAAAGGTGGTGCGAAGAAATGTTTTCAAAAACCATGCAAGAAGGCGCTAGCCATAAGTATTTTTTTTTTCTGTTACGTACAGGACAATCTATGCATGGCATGGCTGTTGCATCACTTTGCCATGTTCATAGGTGGCAGGACTGTTTGCCCCATTTGCTTGGTACGGTTTCCTCTAGCACATGCTATTTAATGCCTTAAGTAATCTTCATAAGGAGAAACAAATTGAGTATGAACTCTTATTATGTAGCTATATCCAGAAACCTGTGCGTCTTTTATAGCACATCATAGGAAAAACACAATCCATGTGTTGATTGGTGAAATATAACAATCATTGTTTTTTTTTGCTGATGAACGTTGTCGATATTATAATCTACTAATCATGGACCATGCTATTTTTGAGTGACAGGTAGTACTTTATAGTATAATTTGATCAAATATGATAGGATCTAAACTTCATAAAATGGGTGCAATGAGAAGTATACGTTTCGTTACCAGTGTTGTTAATTTTGACTAGGGACATTATTGCTGTATAAATTCAGTCTTGACATTATTGCTGTATAAATTATGAATCTCTCATAGGTTAATTAATGCAAATTATAATTTATGTTAATGTCCACATAAAAAATATTGTAAATAAAATCGGATTGCCAATGGTAGAAAAGACATCCAAGTTCTCCGAACAACTTGAGGAGAATATCTTAGAATAATGAAGCAAGAGAAACATCACAATCGATGGGCGTGGAAGTAATCAAGGAAAATTTGGTTGTAGAACATGGATAGAAAAAGACAACTGAGTTATTCGAAGTCGAATAACTTAATGACAATATAATTGAATAATAGAAGCAGCAATGACCTTTGCAATGAACAGAAATTTTTTACTTGTAGAGCAATTATAACCGAAATGACATGTTAAGCTTTTAATATTCAAAAGCAGTAAGCTATTGATGGGAGTAGGTTGGTGTCATGGCTCAAGCAATGCGTAGAGAAGCATACATATGTGATGCTTATATTATTTCTTTTAAGCCTGTTGGTTTCAAGGTGAAAAGGGCCTCTCGGGTTTTTTCATCTCAAGATCTTATATTGAAGTATAAGAAATTAAGGGATTTGCAATTGGCAATTTCATCGAAAGATTTGTTATATGTGGTCTAGAAATAAACCAATTTTGTTTGCAGAATGACTTTTTGAGGATGTGGAATGGATGCTAAATAAAGTTTTAGTAATCTCCTATTCACTGTCTCCGTTTATGGTCCCTAAATAACAAATGGTAAATGTAAACCAGTAGATAATCGTTGACTGCTTTACATTTGAGCCGAATATATCCTTTCAATGCCCTGGAGATCAAATTGGTGTATATGACGGATCAAAACTGGGCATATGCTTGCTATTGAATTCGGTGATTATATATCTTTTAGCTTTTTCTAGTTTTTGTTCATTCTACTTGATTTGGAGTTAGGAGGGTGAATAATAATGTATATATAATATCAAACTAATAAACAAAATTGAGGGAGGACATTTAACATTCCTTGTGTGGAACTTGGTTTATAAGATTAATGTTAACCATCTATTTGTTCTAGGTATCTCTGTTTCTGTGTTTCATTTTGACCTAAGAAGTTTATGGAGACAATTTATGATATGTATGGGCCATTCAGGAGGTTATCGCTAAAGAGAAAAAAAAAGATACGCTAACCGTTCTTTTGTTTTAGGGATTATAATTGCGGGTCTTCCATTTAACTTGTTTTTCTAATATCATTGTCGATAAGGTAGGATCTAGGAATCTTCAAGAGGTGGGTGGAGTATGATAATAATGCTTATTTTACTTATGAGCAACATTCAGCATAATATAGGCAGACTTATGTGGATTACTGCCAAAATGCCAGGGGTTAATGCCGAAAAGATGTGGTATGGCTTATGCAGGAGGATAGTTTATATTGTCTTCATGGAGGATGATAATTAGGAGGTTACGGAGCTTACAATTATCTCTTACTAAATTATTGATTATGTAAGTTATATTTGATAAACAATTTTGTTGTGATTTGTAATGATAAGCTTCCTAGGGAGCTGAAATACAGGTTACATGTAATATACGAAAGTTTGTAACTATGGATTGAAGCAAACCTTGTGTTCATGATGGGAAGGTGCTTTTTGTTGCTGACATATTAAATCTGTAATTTTATCTTGGAATTTTGTTGGATCTAAAGTTTGTAACATGATTTTTTTTAAGAGTGTTGAAGAAGGTTGCACTCAAGCGCAGCAATTGTGAGGGGATGTATGAAGCACAAGAGTGGTCAATCTTACCTTTCGTAATGAAGAAAGGTTAGTCTTACACATTCCTTATAATTGATTTATGATTTGTGTAAAAAGAGGAGGCTACACCATAATGCAATAAAATTATACTTTAGAAGGAATAACTAAGATTGTGTACTTCAATCCATAACTGTAGGGAAATTGTTATGCAATCATGAATTGTGTTATTTCTTGTTGACAATTTTTTTAATGCTATATTGATATGTAACCTAGCCTATGGTGTATAAGTGTAGTGGGAAAAAATGGATAAGATGAGGGGGAAGTGATAGTGTGTATAAGGATTGATGGGGTTAGCTAGTATCGACGTAACATTAGTATCGACGTAACATGTGCAAATGTTTGTTGGATTTGATGAGCAATGTTGCATGAGGAATTTGGGACCTCTTAGCCTTGTTTATAGGTGACTCTCTTTTTGTTAGAAGAGTCCCACTCTTTGCCCTTTGAAAGCACGTCTTGCTCCCCATTTAGAGGAATTTGATTGTTCATGAAGGCAACCTCTAGTCGGTGAACTTTGTTAAAACTTCAACAAAAGCATGACCAGGGGGCAATAATTCCTTAATCACTTTAATTGGAAGCCTTGCCACTTGGTAGAACCGATGATTCAAGTCTTATAATTCTTGAATTTCGTTGGTAGTACATTGTTAAAATTATTGCATAAAAACTATGCTATTTATATATGCTTATCTATTTTTAGGTGCTCATTTTTATAGAATTAATGTTTGCACAACATGAAAACTGAAAAATAAATTGAATGAATGATTCTATAACTGGATGATTACATTGAACGATATACACACATATATATAGAGGTTACAAGATGATGTTCTATAATTAGAACATAACGTTAAAGTAAAAGACTAAAGAGCTAAACGCTAAATTAAGCGTGAAAGCTAAATTAAGCTTAAAAGCTAAATAAAGCTTAAAAGCTAATTAACTAAAAAGCTAAATGAGTTCCAACTAAAAATAGAAGATGACCATTATAGAAGATATTAATAATATTTTAACACCCTCCCTAATGGTCATTGTACTCAATACCTTACAAAAAACATTGTAGGTGTTATGATCATAGATGCAAAGAGCACTTTGCCGTTATGGAGACCCTCCCAGGATCTACAGAATGTAAATGACCAAGAGTACCAAAAGCCATCCAAGCGAATGTAGCCTTCACACGCGAATTAGAGATCTGGCACACGAATTACTGAAGCCTGAAACAATGATTTTGAGGAAAAAATCAGCAAACCCTTTTGCAGAAGAGTACTAACTCCAAAATTGACTGCAAGATAACACCGTTGCAGATGTTCGCCTTGACAAGTGCGACCCAAACTGACTGCAACAAAGCTCGATTTTTGAGTAGAAAAATCAATCAAAACCAGAAAACTTTCGAAATCACAAATCCTATGCGAACTTCGTTATTACAGATGATTTTTGAGGAAAAAATCGTAAATACCAGCAAACAGTTTTTGAAGAAAAAATCGTGAAAACCTAGAAATTCCACGCAAGCTTTGCGGATGACAGATAACTAAAATCTTACGCGAATATCACAAATTAAAGATGAGATAATTTTTAAGGGAAGATTGCAAACAATTTTTGAGGAAAAAATTGTGAAAACCTTCCCATGATTTTTTTTGGAATAAATCAGAAAATCGACATACAATTTTTCAAAAAAAATCGTGAAAACTTTGGGACTTGTAAGACGAGTTCTGGACTAAATCAATCTGATAAAGGTAACGATATTCAAATATCGTGAACATGCGCTGTTCCTAGGTGTTATAGTTGAGGCCGTTGAACTTCTAATTGTGTTCCAACATGATGTTGGTCAAAGATGCCATCACAGAAATTGAGGTTGAATGTGGTCAACCTAGTGAAGGCACAAAAAATGAGAGAGAAGATTATGATTAGAAATCATAATAGAAGAAGCTGCACAAAAAAATTAAAACCTGAAATTTTTCTTGAAAATAATAATAATAAAATTTTTTTTTGCAGAAAATAAAAAATACCTCTGATTTTTTTGTTAAAAAAAAGCAAAAAAAATATTGAAATAAAAAAAAGGGGTAGAAACCCTAGGTCCGATGTACAACATAAACGACGCCCAGAAGACACCAAAATTTTCGACATCCACAGAGTTGGCAGAAATCGCCGACTGTTTTTTAAATTCCAAGGAAAATTTGCTGGCACAAAATTCGAGGCACAGAAAACGAGGCACAAAAAAATCTGAGACCAACCTAACAAACTTGAAAAACCCACCAAGAATTTGAAATCAAAATGCAGATTTGACAGCTCAAAAATTGAGGCACAAAAAACGATGCACCCAAAAAATTTGATGACGACCTAGTTGAGGTCTCGAAAAACCCACCAAGAATCTGCAACCAGAATAAAATTTTGACTTGAACTGAAGGGTCAAAACCCTGGCCGAAATTGCAGAAACCTTAGGAAAATTTTCAATCTGAAAAAAAAACAACTCCAGGTTGCAGGTCCGAAAATCTTCAGAACCCTAAAAAAACATGAACTGCTGCCCACCACAAAGAAATTTCCCCACGAACCAGAGACCCTCAAAAAGACTTAAAAAAGCAAAATCGTTTTTAATAAAAAACAATTAAAAAAAAATCTGGAAAATATTCCAGAAAGAAGGCCATGAATTTTTATTAAAAAATTTGCCAAAATTTAAAGAATCCCATCGACCCGCTCTGATACCATGAAAAATAAATTGAATGAATGTTTCAATAATCGGATGATTACATATACACACGTATATATAGAGGTTACAAGACGATGTTCTATAATTAGAACATAACATTAAAGTAAAATACTAAAGAGCTAAACGCTAAATTAAGCGTGAAAGCTAAATTAAGCTTGAAAGCTAATTAACTAAAAAGCTAAATGAGTTCACAACTAAAAATAGAAGATGACCACTAAAAATAGAAGATATTAATATTATTTTAATAAAAACACATTTTCTTTAATGCATTGGAGAGACCTTGAGGTTTTGAAGTTTTTGTGTAGAGGGGGATTCTTATTTTCAATCATTTATACTCTTATTTCTTGAATGAACATGCTAATTATAAGTGAGTTTACAAGAATTGTCCAAACAAGGAAAAGGAGGTTCTCATTTGCCTATTGTGTTTGCTCAAGTATATACATCATTTGTTGGAATGGCAAGAAATGATCCTTTGTGCCTTATAACAAATTAATGGAATGAGCTTTGTGTCTTTTCCTTAAGGTGTTGGTTACATTATTACCATAGAGCTCATGTAAGGTATGACAAACGTGTAGCGTACCATATTGTAGAGCCAAAAATAGCCCTTAGATCGCTAGCATCTGCATTTGAGGGAAAGGCTTTAGACTAGTCCTAAAAAATTGCCCTTGGTTCCATTCTTCATTGGGATACTTAGGGTCATATCTATGAATGCTTCAAGGAGTAGGATGGTGACCTCTCCATTGTAGCAACTTAGGCATGTGTCCTTGTGGATGTTGAGCAAACATTAGACATGCAAGGTGACATTTGAACAAACATTTGGCATGGTAGCAAGGGTTAAGAGCAACATGATAAATGTGAAGAAGATTTAATTGTATCTCTTGTTTTTTTGTTTGGGAAAATGCTACGAAGGGGGTAGACTAAAAAAAAGAGTACATAGATTAGCAAAGGAAGAACATCAAGATCCTAATGGCCTCTATGACCTCTTGAGCCCTTCCCAACTGCTTAGTAGGAAACAAGTGCTCATTTACACTTATCACATATTTAGGTCTCTAGATTGTCTCCCTTGAGACCATTTCTCATAATAGCAATTGTGTCAACCTTGTCCGGGTTCTTGATCAACTCCTCGATCTTGAACCCGTTCGCCACCAAACCAAAAAAAGAGTTAACCCTTAAACTCTTCAAAGTTTTCAAAGCAAGCTCCTGTAAGCTATGGATCAACATTTTGTCAGTGGCTTTCTTTGTGATTGCGTGGTCCCTAGTGGTCCATTGTAGACGAATCACTTGAGAAGCACATCTTTGTGTGAGTGTGTATCGCCTAGAAGCTTGTCCCTAATGATCCTGCTAACAACATCCTTCTCCACGTCGCCACCAATGACAAACAACTACTTCAATTGTTCTTCGACTAACCCCTATTCACAGTTGCATTTGCATTCAAGGATGGAGACGATCTTCAACTCCCTCATTTTGAAGCAAATGAACTAGCCATGTCTCACCAATCTGCTAAATTGTGAGTCGATATAGATACAAAGCCTCAATATACAATCAAGGCTCGAGGCCTTTGCCGTTAATATGTCCATTCACATCATTTTCTAAGCAGTAAGCACATGCTTTCCATAGCCTTGCAAACATCTATTTAATTGTTCCCACTGCTAAATTAAACCTATCTAATGCTTGTAGGTCACAGGAGATGATTGACGACTCAGACTACTCACTTGCGTGATTAGAAATTAAATCTGCATCTGTATTAGCTTCCTTGAACACGTGTACACACCAAAATCCTTCAAAATTTATCAAATTCCTTCTAGCCACATGCTCGATTTCTAGCTAGGAGCATTTCTCCTACAATATCCAGGTTCAATAACCCTTTCTCTTTGCACAACTTCAAGCTTGCTATCAAGCTAATGAACTTCACACTGTTGTTTGTTTCGTTCAACATTTTCACTGAATTGCCCCAGACCAAATCACCTTGTCTCATTTTTGATTATGAATCTTGCAACAAACAAACTAAGATTCACTCATGAAGTGCCATTGAAACTGAGTTTTAGATGACCACAAGGAGGGAGGCACCACCTTGCCTTCTTTTGGTCATTTTTGTTTTTGATTGTGTCGCCCTTGGGGGGATAAGATGCAACCAAATTTTAGACATTTGCTCGTCCCAAGATACAATTTTATGGTTATTTTGATTGCCATCTTGGCATTCACATGTTCGCACAACCATCTCAATTTTATGTAAAATTGGCGCCACATTTGATATCTTATTGTAAAATAAGCGTGAGTTACTTTGTTTTCAAAGGTGCCAAATCAGTGTGGCAAGGATGGCAAACCACGACCCACCCAAAACCGCCGTTTTGTGGAGAATATGCCAACATTTAAAAATCTTCTTCAAGGTTCGTGGCAAAGGACCGTGGTAGTTTAACTTCCCCATGAAAAACTGCCAACATTCTTAGCCACCTTGCATTGCACCACTAGACGATCCAGGGTTTCTTTGTGATTGTAGCACATCAGACACTTGTATGGCCTCGAGAAATTGAGCTTCATCAAGCGGTCACCGGTAAGGATCTGGTTTTGCATTGCCAGCCAGACAAAAGCCCCAACCTTTGGGAGAATGTGGGGTTCCCAACAAAGTTCTGTTTGCCATTTACACCACTCCCACATCCTACTTGTCACTTCATAGCCAAGATTACAAGAGTAGTTACTAGACTTTGTTGCACACCATAATATTTTGTCCTCCCTCGACATAGGAACAGGATGCCTCGATGCCAATTTATCCATAAGAACTTTCATATAGTCGACATCCAACATAACCATCTCCTTTCGTTTGAAAGAAGTGATACCATCGTTTCACTCAATCAAAATGTAATCCAAACCTTCTTCTCGAATTTTGGTATTGTACTCTCTTTCGCATTGATCATGTTGGGAAGATCAATTAATGGTTTGTGTCGATTCAAGGAGTTAGTCTAGAAGTTGGCTATGCTCCCATCTTTGATTCTCTAGGATAAGTGCTTTGTGATAATTTCTCTTCATTAATTCATCAAATTCGAAATGGCAAATCCATGAGGTGGGTTGGCTATAGTCAAAATCCGTTTTGGGTTGGTGATAAACAAAAATAATCTCTATTGATTAGTTATTTCTTGTGCTGATTTTTTTGTGATCCCCATCGCAGAGAGCATGTATATTTGTATTGCAACAAGCACAAATTTGATCATTGTTATGTGTCCAGTCATGGTTAGCTATTTCTTCCCACACTTCTACAACACCCCTCAAAATTTTTCTTTTCATAGAGCCACAAAAAAGTGGTACCCCAAGTATGTCCTTGGTAGCTTTTCAATCCCAAATCCCAGTATCGTAGCGATTCTTCTTTGCATTGTTTGCCCTGTATAGAAGTAGAATATCCTAGATTTCTTGTTGTTGATCTGTTGTTTAGTGGCCTCACAATAATCCTTCAAAACCAATCTAATACTTGTGGCCTCATCCAGGAAGGCTTGTCCATACAAGATTGTATCATCCACAAATAATTGGTGGGTAAATGAGGTGAGTGAAGGAACCACTTTTATTTCACTCCATGATCCCGATCTGGTGACAGTTGTGATCTTTCTACTTAAAGCATCCACCATGTTCACGAATAAGAAAGGTTATAGGGGATCTTCTTGCTATAGCCCACGTCCACCTTTGGAAGAAACCACACAGGGAGCTATAGATTAGGATTAAATATTGGGGGGATGATATGCATGTGAACACCCATTCAATCCACTTATCACAAAATCCAATTTTCTTCATAATCAACATAAGAATCTCCATTGCATGTGATCATATGCTTTCTTCACATCTAATTTCAAGAACATTCCTCCCCCAGTGACAATCCCATATGCAATGTTTTTGTTAGGCACAAAGCTGCTTTGTTCCACCAAGATGATTCTTGGAAGGACTAGTTTTAACCTATTTGCCATTACGTTTGCCACAAATTTGTATATCTTGTTGCATAGTGAGATAGATTGGAAATTAAAAAAGATTGCACATCCCATCTCTTAGGGATCAAAGCAATGCTAGTCATTTCTTTTAAAATAATACCTTTCTTGATTCTTCCACAACCTCCAAGATATCTCTCGCCATGAAGTACCAACACTTTTGAAACATTAGGGCTGATAAAGCCATCAGGGCCTGGGGCCTTGTTTGGGTTCATTTGGAATGTGGTAGCTTTGACTTCTTTAAGGAGCCATGCACAATTAACATTTGATTGTCTTCATTATTGATTAATGTGGAGATTTCATTTATAAAATCACTATTCAAGGCCTTGGCATGACCATCACTTCCCAAAAGATTGTTGTAGAAGTACAATCCTTCGTTTTGAATGTTTGTTGCTTCTGTTAGAATTTTGCCATCTTTGTGAACGATCTGGGTGATTCTATTCCAACTTCTCTTCATTTTTGTTTTGTGAATTTTTGTAGTGTTGCAACATCCATCCTTTAGCCAAGATTCTTTGGATTTCAATCTCCAATAACTTCCTCTCTGGCTAAGACTTCATCATACTCGCTTACCAATTCTTTTTCTTTGTTGAATTCCAATTGAGAGATCCCATATTGAATGACATGCTCCCAACTTAGACTTAAAGTTGGTGAATTGCCCAACTTAGACTTAAGCTTAAGTTGGTGAATTACCCAACTTAGGTAAGCTCCCAACTTAGATTTAATCTTCAACCCCATGAAATTGACTAGGTATTTCCTTAAGTTGATGGAAATCACATCTTCAATCAATTCTTTTGCATAGACATCAAACATTCTCCCATTTGTAGGGCAATTGGTGTTGGTTGTAAATTTGAAAGTTTTAATAGATGAAACCTTTTTTTAGTCATTACCAATCAAGTAGGATCAAAGTACTTGGATGGTACAATTATGCCAAGCTTGAGATTATTCAAGTGTACTATGATTTGGATAGTTTTGGGATCTTTGCACTTCCAACCATTCTTCTTTAGACAAAGTTCTCTTATTGCGTTTGAATAAATATTTTAATCCCCAGTGGCTTGAATAATGGGATTTTGTATGTTCTTTAATTCTCCCATAAAATCAAATTTGGATCTTTTGTATCTAACTCTTGGGAAAATGAGTTATTAGAGGAGTCAATTTCTTTTTTATGTTTTCATAAACCTTGGATAGTTTTGTTTCTTGTTATGGATTTGTTGGTGAAGAATCCTAACCATATTTTGGATCCTTTATAATTGGGGCTTAATGAATTGAAAGAATCATTTTGGAGTAGAGCTACATCTTGTTTATATCTAATGGATACGTTAGGTAATTCACCATCTCATTATTATATACTACTTGAGCAGTCTTGCTATCATGGTTTAAAGTAGGTTTTGTAGTTATTTGAGGATTTCTCAAGGGTGGTGTACTAGGATTAATATTAGGGTTTGAAGAGGAAAGGGTTAACAATAGACCTTGGGATGAGGGATCCAATAGCCATCATTAAGATCACTAGCTTCTCCATGGTTGGGTTCAAAATTGCTAAAGATTCCTAGGTTACTATGGCTATTGGTTAGCTCATTATTGGGTTGGTACTTGTTGAGATGGCATTGGCCAGAGTGTAGGTGGATACCAATTTAGTGGAGGATGTGACCTATGACCCATTTGATTATGCTAAAAGGAATTCAAATATGATGAATCATTTTGAATACCTAATACCATGGTATGGAGGCCTTGGTTTTCATGACTATTGTTGTTTTATAAACTACACAAGTCTTTGTTTTGGTCCATCCATTTATAAATGTGTTTTACTTCAAGGTGCTAGTAATCTCTATTTTATTTAATGGGATTTACCATTTCGATGCTTCTTTTGATAATGGGACAATGGATGGCTATAACTTCTTTTGCCTCTTCTTTTCCGCTTGTATGTAATGTGTCTAATTGTATAGCCATTATATTCACAATACATATTAACTCCGCCAATACCTCATTAGGTTCTTCTTTTGTGACATTACCAAAATTTCCAATAGTATTGACAACCTGAGACAATACATAAAATGATCTTTGGCTCTTGCCATAAATGTCATTGAAACCCAGTTGAGAAACATTTTATCCCATTAAATATAGGGCTTCTATTTAATTGCATGACTTAATATTTACTTCGACATTGCCTAGATCTTTGAAGATTTGAAGCATGTTTTGGCAATGTAATTTTCTAATGCTTCATGTTCCATTTGTAAGATACAAAAGATTTTGTGTCACAAGTAATCTCATGCTTCATAAAATTGTGATATTTCCTTAAGAACCTTTCTTTCAATTGTGCCCCCATTTTAGTTCAATTATTCTCGAGTTACATTAATGGTTACCATACAATGTGGTAAACAACTTTAACATTCATATAATCTGTTAGGACAACATCTCATCTTGAATGAAATAATCTAAACACTTACTTCTATCCACCATAACCGGTTCCTTACAAGCTTTCCAAGGTTCTGCAAAATCCGAGTCATCCTTATACAAGTTCTTCAATTTTTCAAAACCTATTATCTCCACTCGCATCTCTGTCAACAAATTCCTTCTACTCAAACCATCAACAACTCTATTTGACTTCCCACTTCTATGCTTTAACACAAAGGTATAACTCTGCAAGAATTCCACCCATCTCATGTGTCTCCGAGTCAACTTACTCTGATTGTTCAAATACTACAAAGCTTGGTGATTGGTATACAACATAAACTCCTTAGGCAACAAATAATGTCTCCACTTCTTCAATGTTTGAATTATCGCATAAAGCTCTTGATCATACACAAAATATCTTCTTGCATCATTCAACTTTTCATTGAAATATGCTACGAGTCTTCCTTCCTGACTTAACACTGCTCCAATTGCATTCCCACTTGCATCACAATCCACTGGAAACCGGTAAAGCCAAGACAGGCTGCTCTGTCACCTTTTGCTTCAACAATTCAAAACTTGTATTTGCTCCAGTTGTCCACTTGAAATCCTTCATATCCCCTCTCATTGCTTCTGTCATAGGGCTACAAATTGAACTGAAATTTTCGATAAACTTTCGGTAGAGCTAGCTGATCCATGAAATGATCTTACCTCTCCAATGCTTTCTGGTGTAGGTCATTCAACAATTGCTCTTACTTTCTCAGGATCCATCTTCAATCCATCTTTAGATATCACAAATCCCAAATAGACTAACTTTTCCTTCATGAAACTGTACTTCTTAATGTTTATCAACAACTTTTCTTCTCTCAACCTTTGCAAAACTTCTCACAAATACAACGTATGTTCTTCTATGGTCTTATTGAATATCAAAATGTCATCCAAATATACAATAAAAAACTTACCCAAAAATTTCTTCAATACCTCGTTCATCAACCTCATGAAAGTACTCGGTGCATTAGTCAATCCAAAAGGCATCACCAACCATTCATACAATCCTTCATTTGTCTTGTATGCTGTCTTCTTTCATCTCCTTCTCTGATTCTGATATGATGGTATCCACTTTTCAAATCTATCTTTGTGTCGTATTTGGCTCCACTCAAACAATCCATTATGTCATCCATCCCAGGCAAGGGAAATCTGTACTTTATTGTGATCTTGTTTATCGTTCTAGAGTCGGTACACATCCTCCATTCTCCATTCTTCTTAGGTGCTAACACTATTGGTACTGCACAAGGACTCAAACTTTCTTTGATCAAACATTTCCTCAACAATTCCTGTACTTTGTCTATTCAACTCCTCATTTTCTGCCAGTGTCATCCAGTGTGCTGCTTTATTAGGCAAACTAGCTTTGGGAATCAGGTCCATGCAATGACTGATACTTCTCATAGGGGGTAATCCATCAGGCACATTATCCGAAATGATATCTCCATACTCTGCCAACATCTCGTTTATCTCCTCTGGTTGTTCTTCTTCATGCTTCAGATCTTTATTCTTCTTAGGCACTATCGAAAATCATACATTCTCATGTCTCATCCCATTCACCAAACATATTCTAGCACTTGTACAAACTTCACTCTTCAAAGGCTCTTCCAAGGGCAACAAGGTCGGCTTCATCCATTTGCAACAATTGTGTATATGTTCTTCCTCCCATCATGTATTGCCTGTCTATCAAACTGTCAAGGTCTACCCAACAATATATGACATATATCCATAGGCATAATATCACACAAAACTTCATTATGATAAGATCTAATCTTCAATTTCACCAAACTTTGTTCACTTACTAGTATCTTATGATCATTTCGAATCCATGCTATCTGATAAAGCTTAGGGTGCTTCAATCTCTCCAAATTCAGCTTATTCACAATCTCCTCCGAAATAAGATTATCCGAACTACGACTATCAATAATAACTTTACAACACTTAACAGATACCTGACATCTGGTTTTGAACAAATTCCTCCTTTGGAAGGGCTCCTCATCATCTCCGGTATGACACAAAGCTCTCCTTATCACCAACATTTCTCCATCTTCCGGTTTATTAACTGATTTGGTATAGTCTTCTTCCAACAATGCTGTCCTTCCAGTGTTCTCGTTCTTCTTACATTCAAAAGCATGATGTCCTTCTCCTCCACACTAGTAAGCAAGTTCCTCTAAACACTCTTTGATCTTGTCTTCTGTCATCTTTCCTGTAACCCTCATTCCGATAACCATCAAGTTCTCTTCTCTGGTAAAAATTTCTATCATTCTTCCGATATGAACTTCCATATTTGCTAACTTCTTTATTTTTATTTTGATCTGTACAGGGTCCTCTTCCTCTAGAATAGCTTCTCCCTCTACCTCTTTGCTTTTGCTCATGTCTTTTGTTCAACATCTCCTCTGCTTTTAGGCCATATTGATAAGGCTCTTCAACACTTTGCAACTTGATTAGACTGAGTTCATCTTGTATAGACATCTGCAACCCATTTAGGTACCAAGCAGCTTGTTCATTCTCGTCATCAATATATTCGGATTTGATATTCAACTTGTAGAATGCTTTGGTATATTAATTCACACTAGATTCCTTCTGTTTCAGGTTTTGCAACTTCCGGAACAGATTCACCCGATGATCGGCATGCATAAACTTTATTTTCAACTTGTTGACCATCCGTTCCCAAGATTTGATCTTCTCTTTACCTCTTCTCTATCTATCTACCTTTAAATGTTTCCACCAAAGAGATGCACGACCTTTCAACTTATTGCAAGCATATCTTACCTTCTTATCTACTGCGGTGCCTTCAAAATCAAAATACTTTTCCATCTTCGTGATCCAATCTAACAATTCATCCAAGTCCAACTTGCCATCATAATCTGGTGGGGTAAAATGTGGTCTGGTATTCACTCTTGACAATGCTCTTATAAACCTCTCTTCATCCGGATCATTCGCTGGTGGATTTGCTCCTTCCTCTTCAGCTACTTGCGGACTTAGGATAAAGTAGATGAAAATGTCCACGAACAAAATCCGGCTCTCCAAGATCCGATGAGAAAACTTCAAGAAACGCAGAAAGAAATGTTGTTACTACAAAACAGGTAACAAACTGAGAAGAAAATATTTTTGGTTGATGCAAGATTGCCATGAACCAGGGATGCTCTTGCATCACAAAGGATTTGAGGTCAATGCTTGTAGGCCCATTTGGGCACTCAATCACTAGTAAAATTTGTTCAATGTTAATATGATAACATAAGCTTTATAAAGATGAATGTATACAATGCATAGACCATTAACTTTTGTGGCTATATCATAAATGCACATAACTTGAGTAGGTAAAAGTTAGAAATAATCGTGTTGACGATAAATTAACTCCTAGCTTAATCCTCTGGGAAGTGGGAAGTCTACTTGCAAAAGGTGAAATTAATTAGCTTTAGAAAGATGAATGTACAATATGCATAAACAACTAAAGTTTGCGAAAAAAACCCTTATTACATAATCAATTCATATAATGGGTGACGAAGAAAGAAATATGATGAATGATATTGAGGACATAAATTCTTAGCTTAAACCAATAGAAGTCTACATATAAAAAATAAATAAATTTAATAAAAGTAAGAAAATGTTGATACATAACATGAAAGATACATTACCAATTTGTAATGGTATTTCATAGCTTCCCACTCATTTCTATTCATTCAATATTATAGATCCAAATATCTATGAATCTAACAATAAATATTTCACAAAAATGAACTCATCAAACAAAAGTTTGCGACAACGAAGAAATAAAATCTTTTATAATTAGAAGGAGATTTATTCCTTTTGCTTATATTATTGTGCTAGCCCGAATTGGTATAGACATTTAATTTTTTTTTTTAATGTTGACTTTGTTTAGTAAAAATACATTAAAGTTAAAAAATGAAACCACTTAGATTGATTCGATTATAAAATCACATGTAGCTTTAGTCTCATACATTCATTGCAACCCTTGTTCCATTAATTAGCATTAGTTTCAAGCTTGTTTTCACTTAATTATGCATGTTGTATCTCCACACATAATTCTCTTGCACCCTTGTGTAATAATGCTCATAGTAGAGCAACTTTGTTCATCATTGTTTTGAGTACTTATGCATTGTTGTGTATTATTGCTTTCTAATATAATGTGATCCTACTTAGGGTTGCACATGTTCTCACCCAATTATTAATAAGTGTCACCTATTTTGTGTCACATAGTCTTGTGTTCTAAATGGCATACAATTGACAAGCCTATGGTACAATTGACACCAAATAGGTTTGACATCTAGCACCGACCCAACATGTAAAGAGCACCAAATACACAAACCTTGTGTGTTTTATTGTTGAAGCGATTCATTTGTATAGATACCTATATTGTACAAGGTAACCAAAAAAATTGTTCAATACATTGTACAAATCTCCCATGCAATATATTTTCCTTCAAATTTTTCTGTGCACAGTGAATGTAACTTTGCATTGTTTATGATTTCATGTGCATTAGTTTTAAATCATGTAGATTACAAGCTACTCTACAAATTTGTCCTTTGATTCACTTAGGAATTGAATCATACATATCTTGTTTTTAACTAATGTTAAAATCGTTAGATTATAGGTCTCATCGTTTAGGTTGATTTGTAAATCAAAATTAGACAATGGTTATTGCACACTTTATTAATGAGAAATGACAAACATTTATAGTCAATTACATTGACAATGTTTCTAAAAGAAATCGAGAAAAATAGAAATAGAAAGATTCTAACTAAACTGAACTAAAAGAATCTAAAGTAATATGATATAATATCGACCATTAGTAATATAGATATTTATTGTAACACCCTCCCTTAATGGTCAATTTGTCAACAACACCAAGTTGCCCCCTAAATTTAACAAACTTATCTGGGCAGACTTGGTGAGAATATTTGTAGTTTGTTCCTCTGTCGAAACGTACTACATTTGAACTGATCCTTCTTCTACCAGCTTGCGGATGTAGTGACAATGAAACTCAACATGTTTGGTACGCTCATGGAAGACTGAATTTTTGGCTAGTTTGATCACCACTTGATTATCAGTGTACACGAGAAGACTTGATTGAGTCATTTGCATATCGGAAAGCATCCTTCATAGCCAAATTGCCTCACACACTACCTTAATTGTTCCCCAATATTTTGCGTTAATCGAGGAAAGAGCCACTGCCTGTTGCCTCTTGCTGGTCCATGTTATAGCATCTATACGCAAACCGAATACGTACCCAAAAGCGGATTTTCTGTCATCCATTAAATCAACCCAATCAGCTTTGGATCCTTGCACTTGTTATACAAAATGCCAAAATCTGAAGTGCCCTTCACATATCGTAGCACATGCTTCGTTGCAACCCAATGATCAACTTTTGAGGCAGTCATGAAGCGAGAAATGTAGCTCACGACAAAACTGAGATCAATTCTAGTAATAGTGAGGTAGATGAGGTTGCCCACTAGTTGCTTGAATGATGTTTCATCCACCTTAGGTGAATTAGATTTGACAATGTCAAAAGCTTGACACAAAATCATGAAAAAGCAATAAAGAAAATGATTTTTATTCTCCGAACATCTTAGTTTCAAAACAAGTACAAAATAAGCAAGATTGTAACCATAACATCATTCACACATCATGTGAACAATTATCTATGTAACCATGACAACACAATGCACAAACCTCATGGATGCAGTATGAGTCCTACATGAGTGTGTGGTGTATACCGTCATACATATTATTGCCAAATGGGCAAGACATTTCTACCTCATATAAGTTCTCGTCTTCAACATATATCTGCACTCACTTCCACTTAGATCCACATCAGTAGGTTAGTCCCATAAATCATAGTTGAAGCACACAAAATTAAACTTAGAATCATAACATGATAATTTAACAACATTTCCATTCAATTACATCTCTATGCATTTGAATTAACCATTTATTGTACCAATCACACATATAACTAACCATATAATTAACCATAAGGTGATGTTCAATAGTCTTATCAAATTCATACCAAATAATAAATGTAGCAAAGGTTGAGATATGAGATAGAAACATATATTGTAGTTTCTTTACTATACTTGAAAGTTTGTATAAAAAGGACACTACATTAACTATATTTTATTTAGTTACAATAATTCATATAAAAGATAAAACTAGGTTTTTGTGACATGTGATTTATGTTAATGTGATAGGAAATTCAACTTTCAAAGGAAACATTTTCCTTTTGTAAAGCTTAATTTATTACCCCACACATGCAAGCCTAGGGGAAAAGAAGGTGCAATGAAAAGAACAACTCCCACACCAATCCCTCATTGCCAAAATCAGACTGAACAAAATCGACACCCACCATTAATTTTTTAACCTCAACAGCTCCCTGAGAAACACAAGCACCATCTGGTCGTCAAATTCTTCCGGAACAAGAGCCACGAGCTCCATCTTATCCTCATTATTATTGAATGAAACCATTGAGGGGTGGAGAAAGCCTTCTCTTAGTAGATCTCCTTTAAACACTATTGCATTTGTCTTGTCAACATCTTCACTCCCTTGCGCCTTCAGATGAGCTTGCAATAGTATTTCAAGGAGCAATTCATCCTCCTCAACCCAATCACTTGTCCAAACATTTGCCATAGGGAGAACATCATGAAAATCGCCATCGTTTGCTTCTAAATTGTCGTCATCTCTGCTTGAAACATTACTAGAGGGCAATCCCCTTGTAGTCACGACTAGGGTTTGTGCCGTTGCTACACCCATCTTTGGGAAAAATATATATTTTGCCACAAGAAGCACAACATGAAAATCATCATCTTTTAGCTTTTGAATCAGTACCATCTTCGCCTGAATCAATATCGTTAGAGGAAAATGACCTTAGGGTTTGTTCCACTATCACACTTGTCACACCCATCTCTTAGGATTCTTATGTTGTTTTGTCTTTTAATAGAAAAAATAATGCTAAGGACAAAAAGTTTCACAAAAAATGAAATAGCTATTTAGTTGGCTTTTATAATAATTGCAATTATCATCTTTCCATTGTAACTATAGAAAATCAGGTGAAGAATGACTTACTAATTCTCATGTCTTGGCATCTCATATTATCCAATGGGATAGTTTTGCAATCACATCATCTATTGTGTTTAAAAAATCATGAAAAATAAACAATTTACAAGGAGGCCTTTTTACTTATTATTGTACTATTTATGAATAAAGTCAAGTTGTGAATTTTTATTTTAATATTTATTCATGATCAATTTGCCATTTCAGATATAAATTTATGATTATGATTATATTTTACTTTCTTTGACAATACTAAGACTTATGTGTCCTTGTGTATATAGATGCATTTACAAACACCAAGCATAGACGAGGATAATGCAAGAGGACCGACAACCTTCAATTGTATTGAAAGTGAGATAATCCACACACCACTTTTATATTGGGGTATTATATGCGAAGTATATTTTATCGATTTATGAATTTGGTTTGTTCTTTGTTTATTGTAAAGTCCATCGAAAACTACGTTAATGAAGTCTAAATATAGGTTCAATTTTTTTATAGTTGATTACAAGATTAATTATAAGTTTAAGTAGCTAGACTTCAATAGACATTGATAGCACCCAATGATAAATATATTGAATATTTATAACTCCATGATGTCTGCATGAGCTCTACGCATGGAGACATGTGTCCTTAAACATTGTCAAGTAAATTGATTCGTTAATTTAATTTATTATCCACAATAATATAATTCCATGGGTAAGAATAGTTCCGTAGGCTTATTACTAAGTCCTTCATGGCATCCATTGTGTGGGACAACATTTCCATCTAAGGTCTACGAGAGTACCAATTAATTAATTGATTAATCATTAAAGATTTATTTTTCGTTTAATAAAATTCTAAGGTCCCAATGGTTCACAATAGGTCTAATATATTAAACACTTATATTGCCCAATGAACAAAAATGTCTCTTTTAAGAATGATTAGTTTCAAACTCTCAAACCTAGTCCTAGCCACCAAGGGTATCACAACAAAATCTTGGAGGAGAGAAAAAATATAGACACATAGATCATGGCGTTAACTGATTCATTTAAATATTAATTCGTGAACACATACACCCTTTACATGTAGACTATGCTTTACCATAAATCACCTAGCTTCTAATTGTCCACTCTTTTGGCACAAGGGTGTGACGATGTGGTTGAGGAATACATGCGAAGATTACTTGACTATTCATGCTTTAAATGTTCTAGTTGATGGTTTTTATATTGACAAGTTTTCTTAGGATGTTTTATATTTTGTTCCAACTTCAACTTCTCATTTGACCAATGCAAGTTTTGGTGATTTCTATTCATGCTCTTCCTTTGACTCCTATTGGTTAGCCTGACCTACCTTCTTCTTTAGTTGCTTGGTTTTCTATTAAATTGGCTTTGAATCACCTTCAACTTTCCCTTTGTGGCATTTGCTTGACATTCATTGGTTCTTGTTATTCCTATGGAGGGGCTTTTCATGGGGTAATCGCCTCGCTTGTAGATGCAAGAGCATCCAGTGGTGTAAGGGCAATATTGCATCACCTAAAAATGCTGAAGGTGGGTTTGAATTTTGAGTAGGCAAAAATAATCACCTAATAATTTTAGTAGGTTGGCATATATGGACATGAAAACTTATACCATGGAGCAAAATTGGAAAAAAAATAAATGGTGAAAGAATTCTCAATATCATGTATCGTTTAGGAGATATTAAAGTTTTCATCCTAGATTTGTTTTTCTATAAAGTTTCAAACTTAAATTTGAAAACTGTAGAAGCCTCTTAAAAGTTGGAAAAATGGGTGAAATGATCTTCAAATGATTTTGTAATCGTAGATATCTTCATGACCTTTCCAATGATATATTACAATAGCAAATTAGATGCTCGAGTCAAAATTTATGGCTCTTGGAAGTTGTGCTAGTGAAATTCAAATTTTAAATGAAAATTCTTCCTAGGCAAGAAAATGAATAGTTATAGCTACTGAAACATTCTAAGGTGTTTATTGGTGCCAAATAAAGAGGGGAGGAAAAGTTATAGAGGATGGCCCCATCATTGTAGATTGTGGCTTCAAATTGTAGAGTTTTCTTAGAGAGTTGATTTTTTTTTTTTTTTTTTTTCTAATGTTTTAAGCCCATGTTGTAACATTGCAATTTTGTAAATCTATAATTCCATTTTATTGAAGAAATTGAAAGTGGGCTATTTTTCTTTTTGCTCTTTTGTGTTATTATATGTTGTGCTATGTGTTAGTGTTGGGTGTAATAGCCCTTCATCCTGTGGTATCAGAGTGAGAGTTCTTGACCATGTAAATAGATTGTCGAACATGAGGCAATTTGCACCAACACCTGTGGTTGTGGATTTGTGAGAAAAGTTGATCAAAATGGCTCCACAAAGAAATCGTGGTGGTGGAAGAAATGTTGTCATAATAGGTGAGGGTTTTGGAGCCCTATAGAGACAAGTTCAATCATTGCATGAGGAGCTGTGCATAGGGTTTGAGCCAAGAGGAAGAGATGAATGTGAAGATGAAGTTGAAGAAGAGGGACATTTAGAAGATGAGAAAGAGGCAATAGATCTTAAGCAAGTTAGATTGTTGAAGGCCATCTCCAAGATTGGAAAAAAGGCCAAAGATTGAAGTTTCCACATTTGATGGAAATTGTAATCTAAAAGAGTTGATTGATTGGACTAATGATATGGACGAATGTTGGAGTAATTAGGACACATTTATCTAATTATTAATTAATTAGGTCCTTTAATTACTATTTCACTTAAGTTAAACTTAGGTTTTTTTTTGTTATCTAGAGTTTGCTTTTCTAGGTGTAGTTGGGCTAATTTAGCTCCTACTTTGCATTGCTTTAGCTCTCCTAATTTTAGCATAAGGGTTTGCACTTAGGGTTTCATTCATCCTTTATAAGGATTCATTCATTCATTGTAATAGTATCTCCAATATTGTTTTTTGCAATAATATAGCATTCTGTGGTTGTTATAGAGCATATAATCTTTGCTTGATCTCTTTTGTGTGATAGGTGTTTTATTTATAGATGAATCTTGGCTCCTATGGTTGATCATCAACTTTTACATGGTGTCAGAGATCAATCTTTTCTCTTACATGATATTAGAGCTTCAAATTTGTCAAGTTCCTATCTGTATGCTTGGGGGATCCAACATAGGGTGAATTCTTTGTGCATATTGGGATCAAATAGAGGTTGCCATTGTGTTTGCAGCGTCAAAAAACCCTAAGATCTTCTATTGTTTCATCAAAATCTAAGCAGTTGAAAGTTCGGGTCAAATAGGTTGAGGGCACAAAAATTGAGGGGCAATAGAAAAATTTGAGCACTTTGGTTGACAACTTATGAAGCATTCACCCTCTGTTTTGACGCATTCACAACAGAGGCGTAGACACAACACATAACGACTTCGAAAAGATATAAAACCTGAAAAAACACAAATTAAATAAACTATAAAATAGAAATCTCATTCCACCAACATATAATCACCAAGACAACCTCAACAATAAGCAAAACAGAGTTTCATAAGAATCTATATAACAAATTAATCAAAACGAAAAACTGGAATTTTCCTAGAACATCAAAACATCGTGCAATCACTCAACAACGATCTCAAACTAAAAATTACTATCGCAAAACTTCTACAACAAACTGGCCTCAAAAGAAGCACACATAAATATTCATACACATTTAATGAACGAAATGCCAAGGCAAAGACTCAAATTTATTCTAGAGTTTTGAAGACAACATGCAAATGTTTAACGAGCAATCTTTCTTTTGAAAAAAAATACATAAAAGAAACATAGATACATAAGATCGCCAACTTGGAAGAAAGAAGTAGACAAAAGATTTGAAAAGAAAGGCGATCCCGCATGATCAATCAATCTACAACAACAAACAACTTCCTTCAATGCAAAGACAACTTACTAAGCAATCCCAACAACTCCTCAACCCATGCTTAAGCACATGCAAGAAAACTTCTTCGAAATCCAAGTTCAAAACTTCATTTTTGAAAACCAAATCTCGCAAATTCTCCAGAAAACACAACTTCTCCAATTCTTTCCAAAATCCCGCTACTTGAACAAAACCACCATCCAAAACCAAAAACCATTCCTAAAAGACCAAAACTCATGCAAGACTCAAAAATCCATCCTTTCCTCTCACACTAGGTATCCCAAATGGCAACTTCCCATGCAACACTAGTTCACTTCTTGTGTAGTCGAAAGAAAAAGGGAAACAAATATTAATTACCAAATCCCCGTCCAAAAATATCTAACAAATATAGAATAAACAAAATAATTAAATTTATAAATAAACATAAATTCAATAATAATATAATTCTATAAAATAATAATTAATATAATATTATATGTTCACAATAAGTGTGTGTGTGTATACAAAAGGGCTATGTAATATAATAAATTAATTAGTCACCACAACTCTATAAAATTAATCCAACACAAAGATTAAATAAAATACAACATACTTAAACCACATAACACCTAACAAGGTGACTTAAGCTAAACACTAGAATTGACAAGGCATCAAATATGTTTAGAATGTGATGGGAACTTATGTCACCTTTGATCAACTGCCAATGGGATTAGAGGTACGCTCAGAGCTGCGAGACCAGGTGGAGTCGATGCCTAGTACTTGCATCCCACATAACACCAAACGTCTATATATAGTATATATACATAAACAAAGTAAACAAATAGGTGAAAGCGAACCACAACATCACACCTTGCTCATAAATGAGTGATGTGACATCATCTCTTTTACGTTCACAGTAACAATGCAATCATGATAAAGACATAGCATCATCAATAACATCATCATATCTATTATAAACATGAAGTAGGATTATCACATAACAAAAAATCATGATCAATAAATATAAGCCTCATCACATGATAATGAGTAAACATATTGTTGGTTAACCAATTTGTCCTTCGTAAATACCTTTTAAAAATGACTCCCAAATGCCCAAATTGAAAGACAAAAAAAAGAACCAACAGTTGAGTCACTTGCAATGGTGAGTGCAAGTGCTCTCTGAATTTTGATACGAAGGTACAACTCCCTTCGTTGGATAAAATGTATATTTTCTGAATATGCTTTTAACCAGAAAGCAATAAAGGAAAACTAACATCTACCCATAACCATGAAAGTAGCTGTGAAAAACAGATTATAATGAAGTGAATGAAGATAAGTAAAACACAGTTTAATTACCCACACCCACGAAAATACCCTTTCCAATAAATCAAAATGCTTTGGACTTAGATCGAGTCTCTCTCATGCCTCAAAGGACAAAGGGGATCAAAATATCCAGACAAAGAGCTAACAACAAATTTCTTTCCAATATACAAATTATTTTTTAAATCAAAGTTTCAGAATCAAATGCATATACATAGTGTGATGTAACCGAAAAGACAATGAAATGTAATTACAAGAGAAACAAATCTCATTGTAATCAAAAGAAAATATTGACAAATGCATAGATCAACAAAATCTTCTTCATTCCATCAATGCCAAAATGTGAGCTCACAGAGTCAACACTTTTGAAAAATAAAACTATGCAGTCCAGAAAACAATGCTACCCCCTCTTTTTTACAACAAGAAGAGAAAAAAAATAAGCCCTTCTCTTTTCTTTCATTACATATATATAGCCTCTTTCAGTTATCAAGAACTGATTCAAGAAAAGATTATTAATTAATCTTTTCTTTTACCTTTTATCTTCTTCCCGACAACTCTTCTTCTTTATCAGCTTCAAAATTTTTATCCTCCATTCCTTTCTAAGAAATATTTGTAGAAAAATTAAATTAAACACATCTAATTATGTGTTGACAGGTGGACATATTTTTTATATCTCGAGGATAAATTATTATCTGGATCTCCATTTCAAAAGAGTCCCCACCGTGAGTTTCTCATAATATTTTTTTTCTCAGAATTTTTTATAGACCCGTACTCAGAGATCAATAACTTTTGAATGCAATAATGTTTTGCCAATCACTCCATTAAGGATTTAGAAAACTAGGTTTCTTAAAACATATCAAAAATTCAGTGCGATCCAACAGTTGAATTTAGAGTTATGCCCCCCGCACAGAGATTGATTTTTCTGTCTCAAAAAATTCATGGTTACAGGTTGCATTGAAAATTACAAACAATATGTTGGCAATTGACACTCATTGGATTCATATGTTGTCATTGATGGCAACAAGATTCTATAGAAAGCATACACCGACATATATCGACAGATACCGGCACCGACACCGACATTCAACACTTCAGTGAAGTCGACATCAGTCTAGGATCCGGGAAAAGTTTTATTTGTAAAATCATTTTGTAATTATTGTATAGAGCCGACATCAGTCTAGGATCTGCGAAAAGTTTTATTTGTAAAATCATTTTGTAATTATTGTATAGAGCCGACATTGAATATCTTTTGTAATGTGTTGTAAGCCGACATAAGACATATTGTTTGTAAAGGGTATATAAGTCAGTTTATTAGGTCATTTTGATATAGGACAATGAAAACAACGAATGTGGAGAGGAAAAGTGATGCAAATGATATGTATGTAGATCATTTGTATGCTAGATCATTTGCATGCGAAAGTAATATCATGCAATGGTAAGTAAATGACTTGTAAAGCTTTCTTAGAGTAAGGGAGATATTGATAAAAGGGTTTACGGTTTATAAACCGGTATTGAACAAAGCTATAACCGAAACTCTTTTTGGCATTGCAGATACATTTTGTGAGTTCACCATTATTGTTTTATCTCAACAGAAGCCTATAGTCAGTGAAGCTCTTTTGTGTTGAGAAGTGTGCTCTAAACAATGTACCTTCCTGCATGTGCAGGCCCCCATGCTATGTAATATATTTCATATAGCCAGTGAATTGATATTGTGGGTCACAAATCCCATCGTGGTTTTTCCTCTTTGAGGTTTTCCACGTATAAAATTCAGTGTGTTACGGTGTTCATTCATGTGGTTGGTTTATTTACTTCATGTTATATGTTTCTTCATTTACTGGTTTATATGTGTATGTTATAATAAGGTAAAATCTTATATCACCGACAGAACACTGACTCACCCCCCCTCTCAGTGTTCTTGGATTCCTTCTTTTCCAACACAATATACATGCCAATGCTATTGGATTATTGCACTTGCTGAATTTTGAACTCACACACTTTGAACCCGCATCTGTTTAATTTGATGAATCTCTGAATTCTAAATTCGAACCTCTGAAATTGAACCTGCGAACCTTGAACTTTGAACCTGCAGACCTTGAACTTTGAACCTTGAACCTGTGGGGTTCAATCAGAAGGTTCAAAATTACAGACTTTGTCCACAATACACTTCACTTATCACCTTGTCTTCACATTTAGTTGCGCGTTGAACTTTTGAACCTTGAACCTTGAACCAAAGAAGGTTCAAAGTTAAAGTTCAATGACCAAAAATTACAAAGACCTTACACTCATAAAAATTAAAGCTGCGATACAACCTGCTCCAGTTGAACTTCGAACTTTGAACTTTAACTTTGAACCCGAACTTTGAACTGTTGAAATTGTTTCAATGGTTCAATGTTAAACCTAAGGCATGACATTAATCCTTTGGGCTGCCATAGAAAAATTTGCATAACTTTTTACTGAGGGCTTCGTTTCTTGTGAAATTTTAAGTGTAGAATTAGTAAGCCAAGTAGAGCATAACCTAGAAATCATTTTTGCATATGACACATAAGACTTTGGGATTTAATTGTTTGGGCATATGGGTAACCCAAAAATAAAAGCATTAAAATCTCCTAGCCGACATGGAGTTTGACCATAAAAACTGGTCATTTTGGAGAAAAGGAGGTTAAAATTATCTCTAGAAAAGGATTTTTTGTCATCTTTCACATAATATGAAAAATAATGATTTTTTTTGTGACTGACAAGTAGGGGATGTCCATGAAGGTTCTTAAAAGTGTGAACAAAGGTGACCAACACTTTCAACATTAAAACATTAGCAATAACTAGTTTTTAGTTGATTATGAGGCTTTAGGCACGAGCAAAAATATAGGGGTAACACATATATAACCAAATACAACTCTAACATCATCATAGTCTTGAGTATATCATCTTCCAACATAGAAATATATTGTATCAAAGTCACCACATAATATCTCAATAGAAAAGAGTCTAAACAAGTCCATAAGTGTTCATAGTATACATCATAAAATAGTGTGTCATGGATGGGCACTATATCCTCCCCCCAGGTCTGGGCTTACTCTTGGAAGCCTAAGAACAACTAGGGAAAAAGCTCCCTCATCCACGTTGCATCCTCCCATGTCCTTGAAGATTCATCACTCGGGTCCCATTGGACCCTTACCTGCTCAATGTTGTGACCCTTGAGGGTCAGCCCCTAACCCTGAAGAATGCGCATGGGCTCCAAAGAAAGCTGCCTGTCCTCTACTTGCAAGGCATTCCAATGCAAAATATGGGTCACAATAGGGAAATAGGGCCCCAAAAATTAAACATGGAATACATCGTGGATGCGTGACAGGCTAGGCGAGTAGGCAAGACGATAAGCAGGGTACCAACTTAGAGCCTTTTCCATAATGAATAGGACTCTTTCATGGGCAAACTCTCAAAAACACCTAATCTCCTATGGAGAATTGTCGATCCACACGGTGAGCCCTCCAAGCCCTAAATACCAATAATTTATTTTTAACCCATAACTTCATCACACAAGCTCTAAATTGGGGAAACTGTATATCATTGGAAAGATGGTTTTGGTTTCCATTTGCTCGTGGCGGTGGCTTTCTTAGACCCTGTACCAATTTTCCATACCGAGCGTCCAAAGTCAACCTTCATTGATGCGCTTTCAGGGCCATATATTACACACCTGAGCTCTATTTTTTAAAAACTAGATATTGTTGGAAAGCTCTGGGAGTCCCTATCCAGAAAGTAGGTCTATTTTTCTAGATTTTGCCCTAGGTACATTTTATTGATTTTTTTTTGATTTTTTCACTATCTACTTAATTACTTAGATGTTTTAGCACATGGGATGGATCTGTTTGTTGGATAGGCTTCTATTTGATGTGCTTTACATGCTTTGAGAGTTTTGGGGTCTGGAAATTTCATTTGAGGAGGTATAATGGGTTCTGTTGTTCACCCTTCTATTAAACTAAACTTAGCTCCTTTAATTACCTTTTCACTTGAGCTAAACTTAGGTGATTAATTAGGTCCTTTAATCTTTTTCACTTAATCTAAACTTAGGTTCTTTTTTGTTATTTAGAGTTTTTTTTTTCTAGTTCTAGTTGAGCTTAATTTAACTCCTACTTTGCATTGCTTTAGTTCTCCTAATTTTAGCATTAGGGTTTTTACGTAGGGTTTCATTCATCCTTTATATGAATTCATTCATTCATTGTAATTATATCTCCAATATTGTTTTGTGTAATAATACATAACTCTTTAGTTGTTATAAAGCATATAATATTTGCTTGATCTCTTTTGTGTGATAGGTGTTTTGTTTGTAGATGAATCTTGGCTCCTATGCTTGATCATCAACTTCTACATGATATCAGAGATCAATCTTTGCTCCTACATGGTACTGTAGCTTCAAATTTGTTATGTTCTTATCCGCATCATTGAAAAGCCTTAAGATTGCTTGTCATTTCATCAAAATCCGATTAGTTGAAAAATTAGATCAAATTGGCCGAGGGCATGAAAATTGAGGGGTAACATAAAATTTGAGCACTTTGGCACAAAATGGAGGTCACCATTGCATAAGAGGTCCAAACACCCTAAAATTGCCTGTCAAATTGCTAAAATTAGTGTAGTTGAAATTGTTTGAATCCTTACAATTGTACGAAACTCATGCATAGGAAGGTCTACAAAATTTGGAAGTCGAAATTTTTCATTGCCTATTTTTTGATTAAATTTTTTTTTGATTAAATTTCATGAAGGGGTCAAATTTTTTAAAAGAGGGTTGATTTTCTTGAAAACAATTAAAGGAAAAGTCAAACGTTTTTTTTTGTAATCCTTTTTTAATAGCAAAAGTACGCTTATGACAACCTACGTAGTATGTACAATCATTGACATCAACGATTCTTCATTGATTTCGGTGGTTTTTTGGAGACCACTAAAAATAACAAATTTTCCCTAAATTTGACCTTTTTACTATTTTTAGTAGAGCTTTTCCAATTTGGAGATATGAATATTTTTGGAATATTTTGGCGAACTTTTTACGGTAGGGGGCTGGTATTTTTCGGTGATAGGAAATATTTTGCTAACATCAGCAGGTGACCAGTTTGTCCCTGTTTGCCCTCCAAGCCTTAATACATGCAATTGGTTTTTTGTCCATAACTTCATCATATGGGCTCTAAAGGTGGCAAACCATATATCATTTGAAAGATGACCGTATCACTGATTTGCTCATCGTGGTTGGTTTGTCAGATCCTGCACCAATTTTTCATAGGAAGCCTCCAAATTTAGCCTTTAGTGTTGCGCTTCTGGAGCCATATCTTGCACATCCAAACTCTATTTTTTAAAACTAGATATCGTTGGAAAGTTCTTAGAGTACCCTATCTAGAAAGTAGATCTATTGTTTTAGATTTTGCCCCAGGTATATTTTATTGAGTTTTCTATGTTTTCACTATCTACTTAATTACTTGGATGTTTTGGTTTTGGGATGGATTTGTTTGTTGGAGAGGCTTCTATTTGATGTGCTTGACATGCTCTGAGAGTTTTGGGGTCTATAAATTTGATTTGAGGAGGTATTATGGGTTGTTTTGTTCACCTTTCTATTATTAGACTAACAAACAACAATTATGAGTTTTGACAAAATGGCATCCTGACACGCCTGAGGTAGCTAGATATTTTGCCTTATTTGTATGGACTTATACCTATACCAGTTACTCTTGGAGGTAGATAAGGTTGGGATAATATTAGGAACCATGTTGTAGGTGTGATTTTCTAGTGTTGATTATGACATTATGTGTGCTATATTAAACCTTGAGTGTCCTCACACACTTTGGACTCGACTTTGAGAGATGCATGGAGACCCTCATATCGCTCTATTCCAAAGGATCCTAGAACAAATTGTCTTCTTCCCCTTAGAAAAACAGATTTCATACCCTTTGATGATGATAGTTTAGAGGAGCTTGAGTATATTAGAGGTCTTGCATGTTTTGATGGATCATGGGCCCATCTTTGTGTCCTACTACTTGCATTGAGATCCCATCTCAATCTTCATTATTCTCTGTTGTTCTTGATCAGATTGGCATTGGGTCATGTATTGCCCCCATTAGTTTAGTTCAACAAGTTGATTGTTCCCTTCCAGTTTCTATTTTGTGGGATGAGTACTTGCTAGATATTGTAGGGTTATATGATACATCACAGTCTCCATGCATTGGGGATATGATTGAGGATATTCCATCCCTCACTGATGACAGTTTGAGCATTCATGTCATCTCATCTTCAGTCCATTTAGAGGTTGTTAATTAGGTATCTTCAAAGTTGTTTGGATTTTCTTCAGTTGAATTGGCACATCATAATTTAGATAGGTGGATAGTTGAGTTGTCTTCAGTGACACACATCTTGAGACTATTCTTTCCATCTCCTTTCGTGGAGTTCCTTCTACCTTGACTAGTTGATTAATTTCTTCCTAAGGGGGGACATGTGGTTTGTCATTCTTGGATAATCTTCAACATTCATCGTCGAGCCTTCATCTTCAATATTGAAGCTTTTCTCTTATGAAAATATATTGTCTCATCTTTTCTCACTTTTGGAGAGGATTTTTGTCCCACTAGGTTTTCTCCTTTCTTTTTTTCTTTTTTTTCAATTATGAGAGTTTCATTGCTTTGCATTGGTTTGTACATAAGTACCTGATCAGGCCTAGTTGTCAAAACCCATTCATGCATACATTTTACATTCATCTATTAGCGCTTTAGCTTATCCCTAAGTTAATCTTAGGGAAGGTGTTGGAGTAATTAAGATGCATTTATCTAATTATTTATTAAGTAGGCCCTTTAATTACTTTTTCACTTAAGCTAAATTTAGGTGCTTTTTGTTATCTAGAATTTGCTTTTCTAGCTGTAGTTGAGCTTAATTTAGCTCCTACTTTGCATGTTTTAGTTCTCCTAATTTTTAGTATAATGGTTTGCACCTAGGGTTTCATCCATCATTTATAAGGATTCATTCATTCATTGTAATTGTATTTCTAATATTGTTTTGAGCAAAAATACAAAATTCTCGGGTTGTTATAGAGCATATAATCTTTGCTTGATCTCTTTTGTGTGAGAGATGTTTTTCTTGCAGGTGAATCTTGGCTCCCTTGGTTGATCATCAACTTCTACATAGTATTAGAGCTCAATCTTTATTCCTACAAGGAATACTTTGAGTATGGGGAAGTGTAAGATTATAAGGACATATAATTGGAAAGAAATAAAAGAGGAATATAAAAGGTAACAAGATGAGATTAGATGGTGGAAAAGTTGAAGAGATAGTTGATTACTGTTGATTATGAGTTAGAGTTGGTTGAAGAAGATGTAAGGTTTGGAGCAGGTAGGTAAGTGTCAAAGAATACATAGAAGAGTTCTATAGGGATTTGATTGAATAGGGTTAGATTTGGCATTGTTTAGGTTGAATCCCTAGGCACTCTTGTTTCATATATTTTGGTTGTATTTATGTTAGTTTGTGTTTGGTAGCTTGTTGTAGTTGGAGCTTACTTCTTTCTAGGAGGTTGTTGTATTTGTCTATATCTACAAGCTTTCTTTGTAGGTTAATTAGAACCCTTGTTTGCCATTTTAATCTAAGAAAAAAAATGCTCTTGCCTCATGTAAACTTCACCAAGATCCGTGGATAGAATTCTAGTACCAAATCAAGAAATGTATGTTAACTAATCACATGCTCCTACCTGTGAGACTAGAAACATAGAATGCAAGGAAAGAAAACATACTAAAATGGATAATTTAGCATGTATTAACCTGCAAGAATGAGTATACAAAGAGGAGATGGGAGGAATTGCCACCTTGAATATTGGAGCTAAATCTCACTAATTGGGACATCTAAGTAGGCTTAATGCCATGTGTAAATATCCAAGTGCAATATGCACGTGATAATATATACATTAACACCTCCTCTTAAGCATAGCTTAGGCAATAACAAATAAAATGAGTGTTGACAACACTTTGCTTTTTGCTTGACCAACTGATAAAACCACAACTTAGTGAGAAACTATAACCTAAAGTGGACTTCAATACTAAGCATCACCAATGCAATCTAAATATGTGTATCCAACCAAGTCAACCTTTGTGCCAAATTTGTAGTGAATCCCAAATTAGAGAGTACCTTGAAGGTAGTGAAGGATCCTCTTAGCTACTTTCTAGTGTAGCTCATGAAGCTCTCGCATAAATCTTGAAACCATGCTTAGTGCCTATGAAATGTTAGGCTTGGCACGAGTTAGATATATGAGAATGGAAAAATGTTGTTGATACAAGGCATCATCAACCAATGGTGTAGTATAGTTAGCCTCAAGCTCAATGTCGTATAGAACCATGCAAAATCAAGTAGATCAAGAGTATGCTTGGGAAATGCAAGAGTGATTCCCGAGTTAGACTATGAAATATGCCCTATTGAGTTGAGTTGACTACTATAATAGTGGATGTAAAGTCCCTAGTGATCAAACGATCATCAACATAAAGTATTAGTATCAAAGTGAATCATCCTATCACAAAAGATATACATTAGGATTTGAGTGGCACTGAGTGAAACATAAAGCTAGAAGGAAATAATCCATCTTGGTGTATCATTCTTAGAGGCCCTATTTGAGGCTATAAAGGGATTATCTAAGTTTGCAAACTAAGGAAAAATCCTCAACAAACCTTGGTATTTGTTCCATGTAGATCTCCTCCTCAAGGTCTATGTGAAGACAAGCACTCTTCAAATCGATCTGGTGCACATCCCAGCTATATGTAGTGATAACAACAAGTGAGACAAATTAAAGTCATCATAGCCATGGGTGTAAAGGTCTTTGTGTGGTTAATGCCATCAACTTGTGAAAACACCTAGGCAACCACACACAATGTTTACTTATCAATTGAACCAATTGCAACAAACTTGGTCTGATATATACACCTACATCAAACCACCATCCTTCCCTTAGGAAGTTAAGTGAAGTTCTAAGCACGATTTGTGACTAAGGAATAATATTCCTCATGCATAACATTATCCCATTCATGTATGGTTGATTCCTCTTAAAGTGTTTGTGGAAGTAGATCCATGTGTATTTGGAGAAGTCATGTATGAAAGTGAGAGCATACCTTGCCTTAATAAAATTCGTGTAGCCCACCATGATTTTCCTTTGTTAATTTTCCTTTTAAGGATGCTTCCCTTGGGTACAACCTTCACAAAGACCCTTAGAGATTCTAACTCTAAGTAGCCTATGACCATATCACATTGCCTTATCTACTCAAGATAGTAGTAGTTAAGGTGGCCAAACCACTCATGCCATAATTTGCCAACTCCATCAAAATGAGTAAACAATGCTTTAGGAAAAACATCAGGTGCAAAGTGTGAGGTGTATACCTTGGCTTGGTGATCTACCCTTCCCAATGCTAACACATTTTTGCTTTGCAACTCTCCAATGTCAACCAAGTTTGGAGAAAAATGAACTATCATGCTCTTTCCTATATGAGAAATCTAATACACTAATAGGATATTAGCTGAAAGAAATGATACACTTAAAACATTTATGAATGTTCCACTTTCAACTTCAACAAGGCCCCTCCCAACAATCGCTATTGGAGTGTCATAACCCAAAGTGACTGAAGAAAATAAAAATGAATTTGTGAATAACCCATTTGGTACGAGGCACATAAGTTAACGTTCAAAGGTAGAGTTGATGATGATGATCATTTTGTAGTAACTAAAGTCTCGCCCTTATATTTCTCCTTACCTTTTGTAGTTAATGATCCAAGGTAGAGTTGATGAAGATTGTTTGATAGATTCAACAACTCATATGTTGTGCTTCTCTAGAAGATATGAGAGGTGGCCAGTCTACTTCATACATTTGTGTTCATGATGCCTAAATTTCTTGTAATAAGAATATTGATTTTTATTTCTTAGATTACCTTTGATTTGAGGAAGTTTTAGTGTTGGTTTTGGAGGATTTCAATTTTTGATTTTGATCTTTTTTAGTCTCTTTGTTCTTTTGATTTTTCTATTAATTCCCCTTCTTGTTTCCCATTCACAACAATAACGACTTGAGGTTTTGAAGACTCCAATACACCCATTTGTATTAAGTTATCCTACTCCCTAGTCAAGTTTGTGATGAAGTTATCTAGAGAAGGCATCTTGCACATGATTGCAAGAGCCCTTTTGGTGGAGTACAAGGTAGATATAAACATAGAAGAGTTAGGGACTAATTCAGAGAGTATACAAAGAACACTTTGATCCTCTTTTTTCTCTATTCTATATTTTTTCTACTACAAACTTATTGTGAACTTAGTAAAGATGTCCTCTAGGGTGTCAAAGGAAATGGGGCTCAAACTTATGAGTTCATTCTCTCTCGCTCTCCCTCTCTCATGACCTTTCATTTCATCTATTTTCCCCAAATATTTCTTTGATGTAGGTCTTACTTCATTATGTGTATTCACAAATTGTACATGAAAGAGGAATTTAAGAGTCAACGCATTTGGACTTAGAAATCCAAAGGCTTGATCACATTTGTTAAACCACTTTTCTTTAGCTTCGTCAATAATAGGTTATTTCTAATGCGTATAGTTACCCTATACACTACTTTGTTCTTTACCACAAGTTTCATTTTTAGTTTCCAATCATGATAATTATAGGGTGCTAATGACATGACAATGTGATTTAAATCCATGCATATAAATAAATTGTTGGAGAAAGGAAATACAAAAGGAAATGTGTAAATGCATATAACACAACACAATACACGCCCTTTTAATTCAATATGAGATTCCTTAGATGTTGGCATTTTATATGTTTCGTGCATAAACAATTCCAATTTAATAAAAAGGACATTATAATTCCAATGTAATAACATTTCTAACAGACCAAACTTAAAAAATTATAAACTTAATAAAATAGCTCTCAATTTCGAATTGCCAATCAAAATTTACAATGATTTTCTTTTGCTGCTTATTTAATTGTACTCACAAAATAAAAACTACATTTTGAATAGATGTTGGAAAGACAGTTCAAGTTAAGCCCTCACTAGTAGCCAACTTAGGGTTTTATCCCTCGTACAACCACACCATGTGACTAGGGGCTAAGCTTTTTGATGTAACACAAAGGTGAATTTTGATGTCAACAAGTTCAAAGCTTTTATAAATAGTGTTAACCTATGAGTTTAAAATGACGACTTCCAATGTTTATGCACCTCCAATATTGTGGAGGATCGTATCCTACATGCAATGGTTCTTGGCTTTGTTGGTGATGAGGTCAAGGCTTGTGCAACCTCTGCATGGGAGTGTTGTTGCTTATGCAAAGGGGTATCAGATCCATTTGCTCCCCTTCCTCTGTGATAGCATTGTAGATTTGGTTTGCACCTAGCGTTAGACTGAGGTTCTTCTTAGCCTACTTATGGCCTCCTCATGCCTTGCTCCCTTTTCAACCTTGTCACGCCATCTGATTAGGCTCCTCTACTTATCACCTTCCTCACAACTTGTACAAGTCACCTATAGTATAGCTTTTGAAAATAGTGCATGTGGAGAGAGAGTTCAACTTGTCTAGAAGGTGGATTGACCTCATCACAATCTACCTTAAAGCAACAATGTGTCAAAACAAACTACATATGCAACCAAATTGACTTGTATACACAACAAGACTTTCATGCAACTAGTGTTTATGGAAAATAAACAATAAAATAACATTGAATCAATGCTCAATTTCCAAGATCTATGGACATAATATCAATACCAGATCGAGCCATGAATGCTAAGCAATCACATGATCCTACATGCGAGATTAGAAACAAAAAAAATGAAAGCAACAAAAAATACATGAAAATGGTAAAGTTATGACATATTAGCTATTACAAGAATGAGTGTACAAATAGGAGAGGGGGGAAAATACCACCTTGAATGGTTAAGTTATAATATTTAGTTAGTTTCAAAATCTAATGTGACATGAATCCTTATACCCTCGTTTCCTTCTAGTGTTTGGCATTCTATCCTTTACCTTTAACCCGACCTTGCATCAAGCCCCCTCACCCTTCAATTATAGTTTTTGGCCAAGATCCACGATTGCTGAAGTAATTTGCCAATTCATACTTGATCATACCATTTATTGATTTGGTTTACCTTCCACTTTTGTTTTAGACAATGGTACATCATTTAAGAACAATGATGTGCAGAAGTTCCTCTAGAAATTTCATATTCAACATTATTTTTCTACTCCTTATTATCCTCAATTGAATTATCAAGCTGAAGCTTCTAATAAGACAATTGAGCAAATCCTTCGTAAAAATGTTAATAAGCATGGAAAAGGTTTGCATGCTCAATTGTCCTATGTTTTATGAGCCTATAGAACTAGTATTCATATAGCTACGACTACTACTTATAACCTTATTTATGGTGTTGATGCAATTTTGCCTTTAGAGTTAGAGATTCCTTCATAGCGAGGTTCTCTCAAGGGAATCCTTGACGATAATTTTCATAGAGAACGACGTCTTCAACAACCTGAAATGCTCGATGAACATGTCTAGATGCTTTCAATCATCTTCAAGGCTATCATAAGACTATTGAACAATGGTATACCAATTGAGTTATTGAATGTTCTTTCTCGGTTGGTGACTTGGTGCTTTATGAGAATCAATGCAACCCAAATCCTCTTATGGGTGTAAAAGGAAAGTTTTGCTCGAATTGACTTGGACCATACATCATCACCAAATAATGATGAAAAGAACACACACATGAATAATGATTCATAGAGTTTAAGATCCTAGAAAAGTTGAGTCTAAGAAATAAGTGATTATTAGAATATGTTTTTTTTTTGTAGTGCATGTGATCACATAATACAAAATGCTATTTGTTTTATTTAAAGCAATAACAAAAGCCATTCCCATTTAATTGACAACCTCCATCATTATTTTGTCAAAGCAAAAGCCCTAACCATTTAATCGACAACCTTCAAAATAAAAGACACACACCATAGGGGAAATGACCCAATAGTTGAGCACATTCCAATGGCTGTGATAGCATTTGTTGATCTAGTGCCTACACTTGTTGATTTAATGCCCAATTTCTTTGACAACATTACACCAATAGTTGTGAATTTAAAGTAATTATGACAATCATGACTCATAATTGAATGAAATGTATACCTAAGCAATAAAAATCAATGAATCATGTGATGCCACATCAACTCACATGTATCAGTCTCACTTTCGCACAAGTATTGGTTTCACTTTTTTTTGGGCTGCTTTGGACACCTGAGCAAAAACCATGCTGATGTGGCATCATATTTGATGATATGACCCTAAAACAAGTAGGGGACTTGTCACGTAAAGTGCTATAAAAAATTGGGAGTAATTTGAAATTTTCACGAAAGATTTGGAGAAGCGCAAAGTTAGAGTGCTCAACTATTGGGTCGGCTAAACTTGCGTAGACATATCCAAAAAAAAAGAAAGAAAGATTCTTTTATAGTCTACGATGTTGGATGGTCTGCATATGGGTTTACCGATGGCTCATAGCAATATGGGACTACGCCTCACTCCTTACAGGAGACACCTAACTGTACTGCAAACGAGACATACATACTTTATCTTTAATGAGATTTGAATTTGTGACCTCTCTTTTAAGAATACAAACTCACCCAAAAAAGAAAAGAATAAGAATCTTGAGATCTTTATATTACATGAAAACATACACGAGATGAGGGGAATCCGGGTGAGTTTCCCAGTCAAATCCATGCTAATTATTATGCTGTATTTCTCTTGACGATCCGCAAATATTCTATTGAATTTGTGAGCGTACGGTGCCCCTCTATCGCCGGCTGGACCGTTATCTGTAGCTCTCACATCTGCCTGTACAACAGGTCAGTAATAAGTATAATATCTTCCCTCTGACAGACGTATGGCGCATTTTAAGGTGAGCAGTGAAGAGAAGATCCACCTGCCCACTTCCTCTTCACAGACTCGTACCCTGCCCTGCGCTGTCCCGCTCTGCCCTCTGATCTGTCCTCTGGTCTGGTCTGGACCACCATTATTAAGTTGATACATTCTACGACACTCAAGTAAACATCTCCTACTTGTGACAAGAGATTTCCCATATCCGCCACCATGCCAGCCTTTTGCTTTCACCAGATCTTCGCCCACCTCTCATTTTCTTGCTTTTCTACTAATACCCACAAATTGTCTCTATTCCACCATTCCATACTTAGATAGGATTGTCTTACTTCTTTATTTAAGGAATCAAGATTTGCAAGAAAGTGAAATCAATTATGTGTTTTTGGGTATGGTGTCGGATTGTTATTCACCAATTCATCATCAAGAAAAGGAAGAAGAATAAGGATCCCAATTTGATATATAGTTTGCCATTGTTTGATTTTGGTTTCTCATTGTTCTTTGTCTTATAAGGAATAAAGATTTGTAAGAAAGTGAAATCAATCATGTGTGTTTTTGATGCTATTCAACAACCCATCATCATAAAGAGATCCCAATATAATACTTAATTATGTTTTCTAATATCCATTTTTAGCTTTTCATTGTTCTTTGTTTTATAAGGTTCCTACAATGACAAAAGATTCTTGGTGTAGTGGTTATTAACTACTATAATTTGATTTTACATATGATCTTTTATCTTTGGCGATATTCCATGATTTGTATGAACCATAAATAGTTAATGATGCAATTTGATCATATGATCTTTATTTTTGATGATGTCCATGATTCATATGTTAATGTTAATATTATATGAATCATTTGTGTGTTAATATTTCATATCACTTTCAACGATCCATTTGAAAAGGAATAAATATCCTAACCCAATATTTGATTATGTTTTCTATTATTTTTTTAGCTTTCCATTGCTCTTTGCATTATACTTATTTATGTTATCTATTGTTCAGTTTTGGCTTTCCATTATTTTTTGCCTTATAAGGATCCTGCAATGATCAAATGACTCATGGCGTAGTGGTTATTAAAGACTATACATGGTTTATATGATCTTTGTTTCTAATGATAGTCCATCATTTATATGAAACATAAATATAGTCAATGATGCAATTTCATCATATAAAAAATTATGTTTCACAAAAACTATCAAAGGTTCAAATATAACAGCTAGGTTCACTATCTTATGTTTAAAGCAGGGGTTGTTCTTATTGATCAAAGGTTTTTTTTTTTTTTTTTCATTAATCAATTGTGATATTTAATGATTATTTATTTATAATCCAATTTTCATTTTTATAAATCTCATCGATTTTATTCCTTTTAAAAGAGAGATTATTTTTATGATCAGTTTTCAAAAATAATAAGAAGCGAGGCTAAATTCAATGAATTCATGTGTTATATATGATATGTAATGTAAGAACTCATGTTTATAGTAGTGATTGAAGTGAAACACAAATAAGGAAGACAAGCCACAACAACAACATTCATTACATTATGTGATTTTCGTAAACATGGGTAGTGGTGAGATTGAAGCTAATAAAATAACCATCACATCAACCATATTGTAAGAAGTAACAATCACAAAAATGAGAATTGATGACATTAAAATCAATACAAGGAACATTCACACCACATATTCATTGCATGAAATGTTGTCCACAACACGAGGAAGTGATGAGATTAACTAATTGAACATGAAAACCATCACATTGAGCATTCATCACATAATAAAGTGAAGCTCACAAAAATGAAAAAAAGTAGTAAGACTAAATCTACTTAGGTGAACCATTACATGTTGAGTGAAGTTTATTAAAGTAAAATCATCTAAAGGGTCAAGCCATTTACATCAATCAAAATATATTTTTGTTGTAATTTGGATTATATGGTCTAGCCTTGTGTTTCTAGCTCATGACAATCTATGGAGGTTGAAGATTCACAATTCCATGAGGGGGCTTGTGAGCATTACATGCTACTATTTATAATTGTTACCTCTAGAATGAAACTACCTCATGAGGGAGTTATGTTTATTTCAATTTATATTTCCTCAATGTCACAATCCTTCCAATTTGGGTAGTTTACTTGGAGAGATAACATAAAACCTCTCGTTGATATTGGAAATAGTTAGCTTTTGGGAGAGAGTGTTAAGGTGTAGGTAGGAGGTGGGGTGGTGCCTTCTTACAGGTCATTAGGATCTTAGATGAAAACACTAAGAAGTAGCTAGAAGAAAGGATACTAAGGAAGGCTCAACATTAAATTTGATTTTACAAGGCTTATTGTTGCATGTTGGGCGAGGATAAGGTAAATGAGGGTCTAAGGTCAAAAAATGAAAAACATTACTTAATAATTAGATTGAATTATACATGGGGAAATATTTGAATTTGCCTCTAGATATATTATATATTTGAGGTATATTATTAAAAGGTTTCTATAAGGGCCTAAGCTTACTATTCAAACAATACATAACAATTAACTCTATATGAAAGAATGCCACAACAAAGGGAAAATTATAATGGATACATATGAAAATACACTATAGATATCAAAGTAGTATAACCAATAAATAGAACTACATAAAACTTAATACCATAAAACTTAAACTATAGCTAAGCAAGAATACTGTAAGGTAGTAAAAATAAAATAAAAAAAGAATACTGTAAGGTAGAACACAATTATGAACACACTTAGAAAACATACCCAAAACATACTATAGAATTTGATGATACAACCACAAGAGCCAAGAATCATCTACAAGCAAAACACATGTCACACAAAAGAGATCAAGCAAAGATAATATGCTCCATAAAAACCTAAGAATTCTATATTATTGAACACAAGAATATGATTACAATGAATGAATGAATCCTTATAAAACGATGAATGAAAACCTAAAGAAAGATTGAATTAGCTAGCACCAAGTGTTGCAACTGCATTTTATTAATGGTTGTATGGAGTTGTCTTACGCCTCTCAATCTCATGGTCCTTACAAAACCTAATGAAATCCTTCTACTAGTTCGAGTGTATGGAGTTGTCTTATGCCTCTTCAATACTAACACTTAATCCTTCTATTAGTTTATTTCTCAACAAGAGTCTTAAACTCCTTAAATTGACTAAATACTTTACATTTACTTTTGAGAAAATAAATAAATGTCCGATTATACTCATCAATGAATGAAACAAAATATACATATTTTGAAATTGAAGGAAAATTAACAGGACCAAAAATATCAAAATGTATCAAGTCCAATAGTCGAAAATATTTGTGAGGAATAGAGTAAAATTAAACACAATTTTGTTTACCATAAATGTAGTGTTCATAGATATCAAACTCAAAACTACAATCATCAAGCCCTTCAACAAGAAATTTAGATTTTAGGATTTTGAGACCCTTCCCACTAAGGGACCAAGTCTTTGGTGCCATAACATTATCTTCTCTACTGGGAGTTTCATCTCCAAAGCATTGACACCCTTAGTACTAAAAAAACATGACCATCATAGTTCAATCTGAAATTGAGGATAAAGAATCTAGAGTCCTCTTCTTGGACTCCACAAGAGCACTATTGTACTGATAGCTTATACAAGGTGCCAATCCAAACACCCTTAGCAAGAACCATAGAACCTCTAGTCATCTTACATCCTCCTTGTGAGAAAATAACCTACACACCCACATCACTCAGTTGACTTGTAGAGAGTAGAGTTCAGGATAAATTCGGCATGTGATTACACCATTGATCCCCTTCAATCTACCATCAATTTATTTAACCTTAATGATAATGTTCTAAGACTAGTTTTCCCAAAAAGTTATGTGTTTCTTCTCTACAATAGAATCTTCATGTTTTCTCTTTTATAAATCAAACTAAAGGGGAATTCCTTAAAAGTATTTATTTTTCATCAAAGGAGAAAATTGTTCCTATACCCAATATCCATAGGATATGTGTCATAGGGCCATTGGATGGGTTGTTTCAAGCAACTTTAATAAATGATAAGGAGACAAGGAATCTTTGCATACCTAGTTGGATGAATTAGAATGCAAATCTAAATCACTATCAATGTAAGTCATACCACTCTATATCAAACATGACATGGGGTAATATGTCACAAATATTATTCTTAGGTACTAATATGTCCAATTATTGGGTAACTTTGATGAGTTTTACTTAAGCCATTGCATTATATTGTCATTGATGTCAACCTATCACATTTTTATAGATATGGATTAGTGTAGATGGTTTGATGCAAATGAAGATATGAGATCAATATGTTGCATAATCGAGAGAGATGGTTTGATACAAATGAAGACATGGGATCAATATGTTTGATGATAGTAAGGCCAATAAAATGTAATCATGACATAAGATGACAATAAGACAATCCAAAAATTTGGTATGTATCAACTGCACCATGGTTAAGTCAAGTAGCTCACTGCAATTGAAAATAGTGAACCGAGGAAAATTGCATCTCCAAATGCATGAAATCAGTTCCAAGATAAGCTTAGATAACTTTTCACCAAAGACTCACAACCGATCTGGTAAGGGATCATTGTACCATTGCCTGTAGCGAATTTGGTAAAGGATTATTGCACCACTAACCACAACCCTGCACGCTCCTTACTCTGTCACACAACACATACTCCACTAATTCACACTTTGCACTTCTTCTATCTCGCTTCCACACACTTTAGTTCACTTACATACATCTTCTATATATATATATATATATATTGGAAGGCTTATACATCGAGATAATATGTTGGCCAAGCACAAATAATGTGTTGTTTGGATCAACACATCATCCAATAAAGCCTTAACCAAAAACATGATAACAAAGTCGACCTCCACATGATCTTGTACACGCTTCCTTTACTCATTTCATTTACCGATGCATACTCCTTAAGTACCACGACAAAGGTCAACTGAACCCATATATATGAACCCATAAGCGAAAAAATCCAAGCACAACAACTCCTAACTCCAAGATACAAATGCCACAAATTTCCATGAACATATAAGAACACAACATATACAATTGATATGAATGATACCACTAATACCACTAATACCGGGACACACATAGCTGAAATCGGGACTAGATACAAACCAAAATAAGCACACTTCAAGATTCCAGAGACGAGGATCTTCCAAAAATAACTCCAGTAGATCATTTATGCCTTGCATCATATCTCATACCTTTCTTCCAACAATACTAGAACTGCAATACCAAAACTGCAAAAACTATTTCCAATAGCATACACCATCTGGTCCAAACTGGATAACCAGATTTGACATCAATGACAACAATGACAAGATTCACACAAGTCTAACATAGTCTACAATGCTCGTATCTTGATCCACATGGTGTTCTTGGTCTCTCCTCAACGACACAAAGGTGTATAGATTGACATTTTTGGTCAAGTTGCCGCTATTGGTCCAACAATCTTGTTTCCTTTACTTGCGGTAATATTTTTTGGGCTAGTTATACTTTGGGTTGATCTAAAACTCATTATATTTCATGATGCATGTGTCTGAGGCCGACTTGTAGAGTGTTATATGCTTTTGATGAAAAACTATCTTGGAGCCGACCTATTGAGCACACCATAGGATTGAGGGGGGGTGAATTAGTCCAGACCTTAAAACAACCTATTCATAATCCTTTAAAATTCAAATCACAATTAACTTATCTTTACAATTATGAAACATAAAACCATAAAGCATAATACACACACGAACACCAAATTTATGTGGAAAACAAAAGAAGGGAAAAACCACATTGAGAATCACACTCACAATATGAATAATTGATTACAATGTTTTCGGTTGAAGGCCAAGGTAGCTCACTACACCCGATTGTACTTGCAGGATTAAGGTGCACAACCTTAGGGCAGGATATAAAGGACTTGCATTACTAAAGCACACTTCTCTAGGGTAAGATAGAAAGATTGCACAAGCTACCAAAAGGACTCATTTTCTTTTGATAGGTAGAAGTAAATGATAAATTGAAATGAACAAGTTCTTCTGATAATGAAACTGTCCTTGACCCACTATGTCAAGCGAACAATATCATGGCAAACATATCTCTCTTCATTCACTATCTCAAAACATTGTCACATTGAAGATATGATCATCAAAGCTCATCCGAAGATAAAATTCACACTTTTTCTTCACATACACTTGCATATTATTCACATCCAATTCACAACAATTCACACTATAATTCACACATCACTTTCATTGAAACCTTCAATTGGGTCGACCGCATAAATAATATACTTGAATTACATGAAGTCGGCCACCACAAGCAACTATACACAATGTGGTCCACTCCAAGAGATAAAGGGGACCTACTTACATCTTTATAGGTCGATTCCAATGAACCACATACACTAGCACATCCTCCAAAGTCAACATATGAAATAACATGTAGAAAATCAATAAAGCTTGTTAAACAATCAACCCAAAAATAATCTTTCAAGGAAAGTTAATCAATGCAAATCTTCACATGCTAGGGTAAGATCCATATCAAACTTGTAAGTCAATCTCCACTGTATGTTTGGACCAAAAGTGTATGATCCAAAATATGATAAATCAATTCAGTCGGCCAAAGACCAACACAATTGACAACGTCAAGCACATAACAACATAACTTCATTTTTTGATCAAACGAACACTAGAAATATCAACTAGAACATTGCATGAACCATATGATCATGTCCTTCAAGCCACACACTTGAACAACATAACAAAGCAATGCAGAGCATTCTTTGGACCAGTCATGACAGACAACCTCATTGTCAACAAACTACCATAACCAACTTCATCATCTGAGCAACTGAGGACCTGAAAACATAATAGTACAACATCCATAGAATGTAGACATTATATCTAGAACGACAAGCCACCATCATTAAGAACCAAACGAATGCAAACAATTCTTCTATATTGTAACTTCCACTACTATAACCTTTCAAAAATACCTCATACTCACTTAGCATCACCACCAAACAACATAACAAAATTTGCACGCTCATTTTTGAACCGTATACTACATTCACACAACTAAATAACTCCAACTTCCTCTTTACTTTTGTTACTTCAACACACAATCACAGACAACATAAACAACGCCGTCAAAGACAACACCAAACAAGTTTGACATCAATGACAACACACCTTAAGTTTCCAACATGACCTAGTTGGTATTTTGAGATGTTGCGAAGGATATATAGTAGATAAAATCATTCTATGTCATGCATAATTTTTGTGAAATAGAGTAAATATGCAAAAAAGAGACTATAACATCCACACATGACAAATGCATTCTTATAGCAATTCAAGTTCATGTTTCTTATTCATTGTAATGACATATTGTATATAGGGAGAAGTGATATTCCTTTGGCATTCCCATACAAAATTTCTTCAGGCAATAGTTACTTCCTTGAGTTGAAGCCCTAAAATAATGTTATAAAACCTGTTCATATTTTGTGAGATAACTCTCACTGTGGTTTTTCCCTTATTGGATTTTCCACATAAAATTTTTGGTGTCCTTTTGTGGAATGTTGTGGTGCGTGCTTTGCTTCTAGTTCTTCTCTTTGGCAAATCTAATTTGATTTTTAATTTACAAATAGTATTGTTTAATTTTTGAGTAAATACTGATTCACTCCTCATCTCAGTATTTCAGTGTGTTTAACATGATTCTCTCTTGATAAATAGGCCTAAAAGTTAGAAATCAACAAATTAATATCAATTTGTTGTGTAATTAATTATACCTTTTACTATTTTACTAATTGAACTTTTATCATTTAATTATCTTTATTTTGAAAGGAAGTAGAGATGTGGAATAATATTCCTACTATAAATTATGAAAGATAGTGTTGGTACTCCATTTTGTTATGTTGCTTTTATTTGTCTTTTTCCTTGTGATGTAATTTCTTTGTGATAATTTCACATTTAATAATTGATCTAAGATAAGTATAAATGGTTTTTTTTCAATCCATAGCGTTTCTTAAATTTTTGCCTTATCTCATCCTCTCCATTCTCACTACGCGCCCAAGGTTCTGAAATTTCTAAATGTTTCAAAGCATACCCTTCAACTCGATATAGACAATACATTCTAAATATTTATAAAATTTGTCTAAAGATGGTTTTTAAAATTTTTTCATCCTTGTCAAGATTTTTCGTGTTTTCCATACAAAACATAAAATGAATTAATTCCTTAGAATATTTTCTATCATTACATTTTTAATCATTCCTTACCATTGTACCATCTCTATTATTCCTCTAAAACTCCAAGAATTGACCACTTGCCTTATAACCTTTGTAATGGTGACCTTTTAGACTTCCTCATCTCTCCCTTCCTTCCACTTATTCCTATAAGTCCATTAAATTTCTCCTTCCTATATTATTCCTTTCACCTTTTCCTTGCCACATTTTTTCTACCAAAATTTACTTGTGTTTTAGCCCAAGAAGTTGGACCATCCTTGATTGAAGTACCTCATTTTCTCCATCACCAACCCTTGAATCTTACAACTTAAAAATTATTCTAAGTACTTTAGAGTCAAAGTTGTAGCATTGCCTTCTTTCTAATAACTCTTTTAAGATATTCCTAATTCCATGTAGTGTCATAAACTATAGCCCTTTACAATTTCACACTTAGTATGGATCCACTCTGGTGGTTGTGCCTAATATGTACCTAATTCATGCCTAATATGTCTAATTGTGCTTAGTTTTAGGACCATTTGCATTAATTTGTGCATTCCCTTATTCATGACCTTTTTCCTATCCTAAATTGCTTGGACTAGAGTGCCCAGTGCCCTTATCTTGGACTAGGGCACCTAATGCCCTTGTCCAAGTAGTTTGACCCTAAAATTTGAATCATGAATGTCAACTTTGTAAGTAGCAAGAAACTGCTCTCCAATGTCGTCCTCCCCAAAAATTAAATCTAAAAAGGTGTAAGTTGCATATAAAGACAACTCCCTCTCTCATTTTTAAACTCTAACTATCAACTATCATCCTATTAGGACTCAATCCAACATATTCAAGGCAATTGAACACAAATATACAATTAGGGAGCAAGAATAATTCAAGTGTACATATTTTTTCTAGCAATCATGATGAATCATGTATGGTTTGGAAAATTAGGGTGTTATCAATTAGGATGGTAAGACCACAAATTTCACAAGATTAACCTTACATTAATAGAGGGGGGTAAAATCAATAGATACCGCCACAATTCGAAAATAAAAAGGGCTAGAACACTGATTAAATTTACCTATTTGTTGTTTCCCTCTTTTGAGTTGAAATGAAATTTTTATTGTAATGTCTAGGGCAAAGCAATGAGTAATTAGAGAAAAACAGTGATAAAAGAGTGCTATAGACTTCACAAAAATCTATAAATAGGGATATGAGAAGAAGAATAGGATCAAAACCCGTTCTTGAAAATTAAGGTTGAATTGTCAGAATCAGGATGCTAGGGCTTCCTGGTCCTATGACTACTAGATGTGGAGGTGGGATTTTTTCTGGATCAAGGAGACGCACTATGCAAAATTCTTGGGACTAGGGTGTAGGGGCTACCTAGTCCTCCACTTTTGTGCTTGCAAAAGCTTAACCTATTTGTTGTCATGAATCCTATTGAAATATTTGGTCATAGCTCCCGAATCATTTTCTTACACATAGAAAGAGAGAAAAAGGCTTGTGGATAGGGGTTTGCCTTGGGTGAAACCCTAGTTTAGGAATTAACCTTGAATTGAATTGAAGTAAGAAATGTAAATACTAAAGTAAATGCTGGAAGATATACCTCATATCTGCAATGGTTAATAGGAGATTGATGATGCAATTCTCTTTAGATGTGATCATGAATATTGAATGCAATAACATGACAAACACATGAACATGAGTGACCTTATCAAACAAACATGTTTGCTTGAAGATTGATGTGATTTTTCTGCATGATGCTTGAATGATATGGTGAGCTAAAATGTTGCCTTGAATTCTTGAGAATACTTGATGATGAATGCTTGAAGAATGCACAAATGATGGGATATGTTATGTCTCTCAAAATGAATTGATAGGATGTCCTTATATAGGGTTTTCTAGGTAAATTACTGACCTCCAATGCTCACGTTGAGGCACAAGGACCCAAATCCATTAGGGAGGGGGAGTGCCTGCCCATATTTAAAATGGGTGCTATTTGAGGAGGACCAAGGTGCCATGGTCCAGACAGGGGCGCCGCAACTCCCTTGTCCTCTAAATGCAGGACAAAAAGCCATTAAATAGACACTTTACTGATCCATGATTGGAAAGGTACAATATGTTGTTCACAGTAGGCCAGATATAGCACATGCAGTAGGTATAGTTGCAAGATTCTCTGCAGATCCTAAGGAAACACACATGACAACAATCAAGAGAATTTTCAGATACTTGAAAGGTACTAAGGATTATGACTTAGTATATCAGAAAGGAAATGATTTTGATTTAAAAGGTTATACTGATGCTGATTGGGCAGACAACATTGATGACAGGAAAAGCACAAGTGGAGGAGCTTTCTTTTTAGGAGAAAGACTAGTGAGTTGGCTTAGCAAGAAACAAGGATGTGTTTCACAGTCAACAACATAAGCTGAATACGTTGCTGCAACATTGAATTGTACCAACATAGCATGGATCAAACAACTATTGGAAGGTATAAATGAGAAAGTTACCGAGCCAGTAACTATATTCTGTGACAATACTAGTGCCATTAACATTTCAAAGAATCCTGTTATGCACTCTAAGACAAAGCACATCTCTATCAAATATCATTATCTTAGAGAAGAAGCTCAAGAGAAGAAAGTGGTGTTGGAGTATGTTAGCACAAAAGAACAAATAACAGATATCTTCACCAAGCCACTGCCAAGGGACACTTTTGAGTATCTTAGAAGTAAGTTAGGGGTCCTACCCCTATATTTCATTCACTGTGCGAGTTCGGTGAAAGCATCAATTCGATGACTCTACAAAATATCTTTTAAGAGTTGATGCTGATTTACACACTTTAGGATGTTTTCTAAAGGTGTGCAGGAAACAATAAAGGGAACATGAAACAATATAGGGAACATGAATTGAAGACAAAATGCTCTGACCGAGAATAAGTTGACATAACAACAGGAAATCACTTCATACAGGAAGAAATTATGTTTTAGTTCTTTACTTTTTGGCATTGTTGTCAAAGGGGGAGAAGACTGGAAAAGACTGGAGAAAAGGAATGGATACTAATGTATGGGGGAGAAGACTGATGACAGGGGGAGAGCATTTCAGCATTTCAGAATCTCACAAAAATCCGAATCAATTAGGTCAAATCAATTGGTTTTGCCATCAACGCCAAAGGGGGAGATTGTTGGCATTATAATAGATGAGGAGATTGTTGGTATTTCAATAAGGATATTGAGAAGGTTGTTGATGATTATGGATATAACTGATTAAGGATGTTTACTATCTTAATATTATTATTTTGTCATTGATGTCAAGAAATTGATTTTCTAATTCAGTATGATGTTTCCATATCTTAAAAAGTATGATTTGATGAGTATAAAGATGTCGGTAAAAGACACAGAAAGAATGTGATGAATAAGGGGAGAAATAAGTTATTCAATGGGCAACTATTACCGAGTTAGACAATGATGAGATCATGATGTTTAGATTGTTTTGATATCCTACATATGTTATTGATTGTAAGGTTAATACTATACCATGTTACCGAGCAAAGAACCTAGTCGGTAAACCCTAAGGAACCTAATTGGTAAACCCTAAGGTTATTGCTATTGGTTAATGAAGGCAGAATGTCTACCGAGTGAAGTTTAGTATTTACCGAGTTGCAACCGAATCGTAACTGAATGCATTGAATGAATAAAAGCATTATTTAATGAAGGAAGCTGATGAAATGGCTATGATTGAATGATTGGTATGCCGTGCATGAAGTTTGTTAAAGAATCTATGGCAAAGGAAAATTGACAAGAAGATCTATAGCTCAGATTGAACCGCAATACCCTAGCACAAGTTCCAAGAAATATATGGAAGTTCCAAGGCGGGGTAAAACATTTTTCAGATCGAAGGATACATTGAACCTGGTCAAAGTTTGTAGATCTGATGGCTATGATTGATCATGGGAAATGTGATCAAGGAGATTAAGCGGTTAGCAAATTGTTTATAAATAAGGAACTGTTGATAAATAATGTATGCGGGCAAGTGTATGCACAGGGATGCTACATAGTGATTACCGAGCACAGAAGCTTGAAGACGTATTTGAATAACAGAGTATAGAGCCCAGCAGATGGACAAGATAAGTCCTATTGTATTGAGCAAATAAGAATCTGCTTTAGCATTTTAGATGTGAAGTTGCAAATATATTTTTATTACTGTTATTTTGTAAAGTGACAGAAAATCTTTTAACCGAGTGGACTTAACAGTCTTATTTGTAAAACCCTCTAGCAAGGTGACATTCTGATTGAGTGTTTGAAATCCTTTAACAAGGTCACTTCTAACAAGGTGAAGATCCTAACAGATCTAAGGGAAATCCCTTAACTGGGTCACATCTAGCAATGTGTTTGTAATCTTTAACAGGATTTGCTTTTAACTGAGCATACTCTAGAAGAGTATATTTCTTAGTGGGTCCGAAATCCCATAGTGGTTTTTCCTTATTTGGGTTTCCACGTTAAATCTGGTGTTATGATGTTTATATGCTTTTGAGTTTGCATGTTTAGCAGTTTTGGTTATATTACTGAAGTATATGTTACCGAGGTTGAATCTGTTGTTTTTATGGAAGATTAAGTTTGTATGATTCACCCCCCCCTCTCATCTTATTAGCTATTGGATCTGTACTTACATTAAGTACTAGAACTATCAATTGGTATTAGAGCTTTGGACTCTGGAAGAAAAAGTTTAAAGGTACTAGAGGCAAAGATCCAAAGATGTATAAGAGGGATGCACCGAAGTTGAACAAGTCAAGTTTCTCTACATGGTAGAAAAGGATGAAGCTGCACCTATCAGGAGTTGAAGAATATGCTGTATATTATCTGGAGAATGATTTCATTACATCGAGCACCTATCCATTGACAATGGAAGAGATAAAGGCAAAGCAAGACCATATTCAAGCAATGATTGAAATAACATCTTCATTGACTGATTAAGAGTTTAATGATCTAGAAGGTTGCAATGATGCAAAGGCAATGTGGGACAAGCTCATATCTGTGTATGGTGGAGATGAACATGTTCAAAGAGAAAAAGTGGATAGTTTAAGAGGACAACTTGAATCTATGAGGATGAATGAAGGTGAGAACATAACCCAGTACAATACAAGACTAAAGGAGATTGTCAATCAAATCAAAGGAGCAGGTGGAACTATTGAAGAAAAGGATATAAGAACCCTTCTATCGGCTTATACAATCCGAGTATCTGCAATCAATGAATTAAGGTCTGTACCCAATATGCCAGTTTCTTTAGATGCTACTATTGGTAAGCTACATGCATTTGAGTTAAGTAACTTTGATAACAATGGGTCATTGGTAAATAAAGTTGAATCTTCATTTAGTTCTTTTCATATTGGTGAATCTGATGATTACAATGATAGAATGAGTAAGTACACTAAAGGGGATCACAGTGGAGCAAGTGAAAGATTTCGCAAAAACATGAAGGAAGTACACAAACTGTATGAAGAAATCAAAAAGCAAGAAGAGTTTGAAGCACTATTAGCCAGAAGGTTACCGAGAGGCAAAGGTAAGTATAAAGAAAAACTACCTTTGAAATGTTTCAATTGTGATAAGATAGGACATATTGCTTCTAACTGTCCTGACAAAGATTCTACTGAAAAGAGAGATTACCGAGATGACAGACAGAAAGATAATCATTACAGAGGATACTGAGACTTCAAAAGAAGAGATAGAAAGTTATGCTTAATAGCTGATGAGGAATTCAATGATGACAAATCAGATGAAACTGATACATAGGAAGTAGTTTATGTGGCCATCAAAGATGGATCAGATGAAGAAATGTATGAAGAAAAAGCCCTAATATCTCACATAAATACTAATGATTCTTGGATCATAGATAGTGGATGCTCACATCACATGACAGGAGATAAACACAAGTTTGTTATGTTAGAAGACTATGATGGAGGCTATGTAAGATTTGGTAATGATGCACCATGTCCGGTAAAAGGTAAAGGATCTATAACACTTCTTGACAATGCAAGATGCAATGATGTTTATTGGGTTGAAGGTTTGATATACAATTTGTTGAGTGTAGCACAACTAAACAACACAGGATACCGAATAGAATTTCAGAAAGGAATTGTCAAAGTTCATGATAAGCATGAAAAGTTAGCTGCTACCGGGACACAAACAAAAGGTAATACATTTCATCTTGACTCAACTCGGAAAAAGTGTCTGTATGCAAAGATAGATGATACCTGGTTATGTCATAAAAGGTTTTGTCATGTAAATTTTGATAATCTGATCAAAATAAGCAAGAAGTATCGAGTAAGAGGTCTACCGAGTTTGGAAAAGCCTGAGAATGCTATGTGCCGAGGATGCCAGATGGGTAAAATGACAAGATCAAGCTTTACAAGTAAGTCCTACACTTCAAAGAGAATTTTAGATCTTGTGCACATTGATCTCTGTGGTCCTATGAAATTCAAAGTTATTATGGTGATAAATATTTCATATTATTTGTGGATGACTATTCAAGGATGATGTCAGTTATTTTTTTAAAAGAAAAATCAGAAGCTTTTCAAATGTTCACATCTGATGAGTTCAATTTATTTTGCAATGATCATGGTATTAAAAGACAAGTCTCTGCATCGAGAACTCCACAACAAAATGGGATAGCTGAGAGAAGAAACAGATCTATTGTGGATTGTACCAGAACACTGATGATTGAAAAGAAAGTGCCACAAACATTTTGGAGAGAAGCAATAAGCACAACAATTTACACCCTGAACCGAGTACAACTGAAGAAAGGAACTTTGAAGACACAATATGAAATTTGGTATGACAAGAAACCTAATGTAAGTTATTTTAAAATCTTTGGAAGTAGATGCTATGTACACAAGGATGATAGAAATGGCAAGTTTGATCAGAAAAGTGAAGAAGGAACATTTCTTGGTTATTCTTCTAGAAGTAAAGCATTTAAATGTCTGATCAAATCATCTAACAAAATAGTAGAAAGTGCAAATGTGAAAATTGATGAATTTGCAGAAAGAAATTATGAAGGAAATTCCAAGGAACCATAAGATTATGATGAATTTGTCTATGTTCAACCGACAAGTCCTACTGAGAAAACTGCAGAAGAAAATGAAGAGAATATCTAGTTACTGAGTGATGAAGAAGATCATACAGAGCCTACCGACCCTGTATTAGCCAAGTATGTCAGAAGACATCATGCATCAGGTCAGATTATAGGAGATAAGGATGATCCAGTGATGACAAGGAACAAACTGAGACAGAAAACATGTCTGATATCTGAATTTGAACCGAGGATAGTGAAAGAGGCATTTAACAGTGAAGATTGGATAAATGCTATGACAGAAGAGATTGATCAAATCAAGAAGAATAACACATGGACACTGGTCCCAAGACCGAAGGACAAAAATGTAATCAGTACAAAGTAGATTTTCAGAAACAAGCTGAATGAAAAAGGTGAGGTCATTCAAAATAAAGCAAGACTAGTTTGAAAAGGTTATGCCCAAGAAGAAGGAATTGATTATGGTGAGACTTTTGCACCTGTGGCAAGACTTGAAGGAGTAAGAACATTGTTGGCATATGCTGTTTACAAAAATTTCAAGGTATATCAAATGGATGTCAAATTTGCATTTCTGAATTGTATAGTAGAAGAAGAAGTTTTTATTGAACAACCTGAAGGATTTGTTGAAGACAATAATAAAGATCAGGTATGTAAATTGAACAAAAATTTATATGGTTTGGAACAAGCACCTAGAGCATGGTATGAAAGATTGCATTCTTATTTAATCAAGATTGGTTTTATAAGGACAAGTGAAAACATCAATATGTACATGAAGAATGATGAAAATGGAATACTGATTTCAGCCATATTTGCTGATGATATTATATTTTGTGGAAATGACTCTTTATGCAAGAACTTTGGAAATGAAATGAGCAAAGAATTTGAGATGTCATTAATCAGTGAGATAAAGTATTTTATAGGTTTACAAATACCACAAATGAAAAATGAGATTTTCATTACTCAATCCAAGTACATAAAGGAAATCTTGAAGAAATTTGGAATGGAGGATTCAAAACCAGTATGTACTCCTATGACTACCAACTGTAAACTATCAAAGAATGATGAATTTGCATCTGTTGATGAGACACTTTACCGATCCATGATTGGAAAGCTACAATATGTTGTTCACAGCAGACCAGATATAACACATGCAGTAGGTATAGTTGCAAGATTCTCTGCAAATACTAAGGAAATACACATGACAACAATCAAGATAATTTTCAGATACTTGAAAGGCACTAAGGATTATGGCTTAGTATATCAGAAAGGAAATGATTTTGATTTAAAAGTTTATACTGATGCTGATTGGGCAGGCAACATTGATGACAAGAAAAGCGCAAGTGGAGGAGCTTTCTTTTTAGGAGAAAGACTAGTGAGTTGGCTTAGCAAGAAACAACGATGTGTTTCACAGTCAACATCAGAAGCTGAATACGTTGCTGCAACATTGAATTGTACCAACATAGCATGGATCAAACAACTGTTGGAAGGTATAAATGAGAAATTTACCAAGCTAGTAACTATATTCTCTAACAATACTAGTGCCATTAACATTTCAAAGAATCCTGTTATGCACTCTAAGACAAAGCACATCTCTATCAAATATCATTATCTTAGAGAAGAAGCTCAAGAGAAGAAAGTGGTGTTGGAGTATGTTAGCACAAAGGAACAAATAACATATATCTTCACCAAGCCACTGCCAAGGGACACTTTTGAGTATCTTAGAAGTAAGTTAGGGGTCCTACCCCTATCTTTCATTCACTGATCGGGTTCGGTGAAAGCATCAATTCGATGACTCTACATAATATCTTTTAAGAGTTGATGCTGATTTACACACTTTAGGATGTTTTCTAAAGGTGTGTAGGAAACAATAAAGGGAACAGGAAACAATACAGGGAACATGAATTGAAGACAAAATGCTCTGACCGAGAATAAGTTGACATAACAACAGGAAATCACTTCATACAGGAAGAAATTATGTTTTAGTTCTTTACTTTTTGGCATTGTTGTCAAAGGGGGAGAAGACTGGAGAAGACTGGAGAAAAAGAATGGATACTAATGTATGGGGGAGAAGACTGATGACAGGGGGAGAGCATTTCAGCATTTCAGCATCTCACAACAATCTGAATCAATTAGGTCAAATCAATTGGTTTTGCCATCAATGCTAAAGGGGGAGATTGTTGGCATTATAACAGATAAGGAGATTGTTGGTATTTCAATAAGGATATTGAGAAGGTTGTTGATGATTATGGATATAACTGATTAAGGATGTTTACTGCCTTAATATTCTTATTTTGTCATTGATGTCAAGAAATTGATTTTCTAGTTCAGTATGATGTTGCCATATTTTAAAAAGTATGATTTGATGAGTATAAAGATGTCGGTAAAAGACACAGAAAGAATGTGATGAATAAGGGGAGAAATAAGTTATTCAATGGGCAACTATTACCGAGTTAGACAATGATGAGATCATGATGTTTAGATTGTTTTGATATCCTACATATGTTATTGATTGTAAGGTTAATACTATACCATGTTACTGAGCAAAGAACCTAGTCGGTAAACCCTAAGTAACCTAATCGGTAAACCCTGAGGTTATCGCTATCGGTTAATGAAGGCAGAATGTCTACCAAGTGAAGTTTAGTATTTACCGAGTTGCAACCGAGTCGTAACTGAATGCATTGAATGAATAAAAGCATTATTTAATGAAGGAAGCTGATGAGTTGGCTATGATTGAATGATTGGTATGCTGTGCATGAAGTTTGTTAAAGAATCTATGGCAAAGGAAAATCGGCAAGAAGATCTATAGCTCAGATTGAACCGCAATACCCTAGCACAAGTTCCAAGAAGTATATGCAAGTTCCAAGGTGGGGTAAAACATTTTTCAGATCGAAGGATACATTGAACCTGGTCAAAGTTTGAAGATCTGATGGCTATGATTGATCATGGGAAATGTGATCAAGGAGATTAAGCGGTTAGCAAATTGTTTATAAATAAGGAACTATTGATAAATAATGTATGCGGGCAAGTGTATGCACAGGGATGCTACATAGCGATTACCAAGCACATAAGCTTGAAGACTTGTTTGAATAACAGAGCATAGAGCCCAGCAAATGGACAAGATAAGTCCTATTGTATTGAGCAAATAAGAATCTGCTTTAGCATTTTAGATGTGAAGTTGCAGATATATTTTTATTACTGTTATTTTGTAAAGTGACAGAAAATCTCTTAACCGAGTGGACTTAACAATCTTCTTTGTAAAACCCTCTAGCAAGGTGACATTCTAATTGAGTGTTTGAAATCCTTTAACAGGGTCACTTCCAACAAGGTGAAGATCCTAACAGATCTGAGGGAAATCCCTTAACCGGGTCACATCTAGTGATGTGTTTTTAATCTTTAACAGGATTTGCTTTTAACCGAGCATACTCTAGAAGAGTATATTTCTTAGTGGGTTCGAAATCCCATAGTGGTTTTTCCCTATTTGGGTTTCCATGTTAAATCTGGTGTTATGATGTTTATATGCTTTTGAGTTTGCATGTTTAGCAGTTTTGGTTATATTACTGAAGTATATGTTACCAAGGTTGAATCTGTTGTTTTTATGGAAGATTAAGTTTGCATGATTCACCCCCCCCTCTCATCTTATTAGCTATTGGATCTGTACTTACATTAAGTATCAGAACTATCAATTGGTATCAGAGCTTTGGACACTAACTTTTCACCAAGAAATATTGCAAGATAAGTTGTAAGAGCTATGCAAGCTCGATCATGTTGGTCTTGCACATTTTTTTTTAAAAATTTATAATTTCCAAGAGAATGAGAATAACAATGATGAAAAAGACAATACTCTACACCTTATTTATTCTTATTATTATATTTTATGAAAGGAAAAACAACATGTTTATCATACTTCAATCTCCAAAAGGTACTTGTAGCTAATTTTTCTTGATTGTCAATATGACTAGTTTTTGTCTCTTGAGATGTAGGACAAGGTGTGCTAGTGGAAGGAGAAGGATTATTTTTTTAAGGAAACATAATTGGTAAAGGAGGAGGATGATTATTTGATGTAGAAGTATGTTTGGATGGATGATAGTTTCTATGTATTGCAAAATACTCTTTAACCATTTGAATCTTATGAGAATCTTCTATAGATTTTTGAAAATTAGGATATCCCAAGCCTTGTTTGGTAAATTGTGTGGGAGGGTCTACGAGGACCTTAATTCCTTGTTCATGTTTTCCAAGTCCTTGTCCTCTATATTGTTGTTTTGAAATCATATCATATCCAACTTCATAAGATGTTCTCAACTATGAAGGAGAAAGGCTTTCATTTGAATTTCCTCAAAATTTGTAATGTAAGGACACATAGAAGGGTCAAAGGGATAATTATATGAAGAAGGAATATCCCTTGTAGGCATATTCTCCTTTCTATCATCATTATTTATGTCCTCTTTTGTATATTGGGAAGAAGGGTCCTTATTATCTAAGGCTCTATTTTTACTTAATATTATGTGAGGAGATAGATCATGCATAAAGTGCATGACATAATCTTGCCTACAAATATGTTGATGATCAAGATAAGCCCTAATAGAATAAGAAGGATCTAGAGAGATTGATACACCAACATTTTCACATTGCCCCCCTTTGACTAGAGTATGTGTATGAGAAGAAGATGGTGTCACGTTGCTCTTCAATGCTTGCTCTCCATTAGAGAGATCAATGATAGGAGTATTGATTCTTTCCTCATTCTTATGAGATACCCTAGGAGAGGTACAAGTGTTAGCATTTTTAATGTCATCACTAGGATCATTATCTATGAAAGATTTTATGTGATCTACATATGTAATGTACTTTCTTTAAAATATCATTATAAAACAACATACAATATGGATAAAAGCTTTGAGAGATGATTTGCGAGTAGGAAATATTTTTGAAATTCTAATGATGCCATATGAAAGAGTACTATAAATAAAAAGAAGTAATGTAAAGTGAAAGAAACCATTATCCAACACATGATTTTGGTAAATGTAACTAAGAAGAAATGTAATCACATGTGAAATAGAAAAGCAATCAGATTTAGTGAATTCAATTGTGAACAATGCAAGACACCTAAATCATATCTGAAAAAGAAAATCAAAATTAATGCAATGTAAGAAATGTCGGGTTCACCAAAATGCATGGTTTGGGAAATTAGGGTTTTACCAATTAGGATAGTAAGACCACCAATTTCACAAGATTAACCTTACATTAAAAGAGGGGGGTAAATTCAATAGGAAAAAGGGCTAAAACATTGATTGAATTTACCTATTTGTTGTCTCTCTCTTTTGAGTTGAATTTGGATTTGTATTGCAAATCTGGGGAAAAGCAATGAATAATTAGATAAAAACAGTGCTAACAGAGTACTAAAAACTTCACACAAAGCCATAGGTAGGGATCTGAGAAAAAGAATAGGATCAAATCCTGTTCTCGAAAGTTCGGTTGAATTGTTGGAATCAGGATGCTGGGGGTCCCTTGTGCTGTAACTACTGGACGAGCAAGTAGGATATTTTTAATATTAGGGAGATTCAATGGATCCACTATCAGATGATCAGGAAAAATTCTCGGGACTGGGGTGCTGGGGCTACTTGGTCCTCTAGTTTTTTGTGCATGTAAAAGATGAACCTATTTGTCATCATGAATTTTGTCGGAATCTTGGATCACAACTCTTGAATCAATTTCCTACACATAAAAATAGAGAAAAAGACTTGTGGATAGGGGTTTGCCTTGGGTCAAACCTCGGTTTAGGAATTAACCTTGAATTGAATTGAAGTAAGAAATGTAAATATTGAAGTAAATGCTAGAAGATATACCTCAGATCTACAATGGTTAATAGGATATTGATGATGCAATGCTCTTTGGATGTGATCACAAATGTTGAATGCAATAATATGACAAATATATGAACATGAATAACTTAATCAAATACATATGTTTGCATGAAGATTGATGTGACGTTTCTCCATGATGGTTGAAGGATATGGTGGGATGAATTGCTGCCTTGAATGCTTGAGAATACTTGATGATGAATGTTTGATGGATGCACAAATGATGGGGTATGTTATGTGTCTCAAAATGAATTGATAGGATGTCCTTATATAGGGTTTTCTAGGTAAATTATCGATTAGGCTGACCTCTAATGGTCACATTGAGGCATGGGGACCAAAATCCATCGGGGATGGGGAGTGCCCGCCCATATTTAAAATGGGTCTTGTTTGAGGAGGACCGGGGCAACATGGCGCCATGGTATAGATAGGGGTGCTCGAACACCCTTATCCTCCAAAAGCAGGACAAGAAGCCACTAACTAGAAGGGACATACCCTTGAGATGGGGTTTGCTCTACTATGTACACAAGTGACATTATATCCAGAGTAAAAAGGGGCTAGAATGGGCCTAGGGGGGATTAAGCTAGGACATGCTAAGGTAGGATCACAAATTTGAGGTGTGAATTATACTGGTTACAAATCATAATGTGAATTATATGATGCTACAAATCATAATGTGTTCCTCTATGATGAAAGCATGCATTAACATCTTCCAAGAAACATTAAGCTTTATGTGAGACTTCATGCCAAGGGTTTCAAAATTGAGGTAATATTTATCAATTCAAGCATTTCTGTTATTGTTTTAGTCTCTATCATTTTAAGGACAATTTTTATTTATCACTAATCATAGCTTTAGTGGAGGTGGGAACACTAATATGGGGTTTGACTTAGGCAATCCCTTATACAACACAACCCTTTTTTATCATTTTTTGTGTGTGCAATTTTAGATCCAAAAATATAGAGCATAATAGGTGAGTAGAGTAGGTAGCAACAAAAATTCTTAGATTTTGAATAAACAAAAACTCTTAGACTATGACACCCAACACATGCTTCTATCAATTTTTGACAAAAATTTAGAGAGATAGACTTACATGACCTCCTAACTCCAAATTTTCTCTATACTATTTGCATAGATACGCTAAAAATATGATGCCCAACACACTAGTTCAACAATGTTAGGCTTAGCTTGTAGTTAAGGTTCTTTTCTATGTCTTACGACTTGAGCCACTATGTTAGTTTTTTGTTCTATAATTCACCATGATTGCAAAAAGATTATTTTCATATCTTTTAACATGTACCTTAAACATCCATGTCCTAATATCAAAATCCATTGAAAAACAAAAAAGAACATTATTCCAAAGTGCTTTTCTCTCCTATTAGGGTTGATGTTGAGCCTTATTAAGATTTGAAATGATAAGTGTCGTCACAAAATTTTTCACCCTTTTCTGAGCTATCAACTTAGACAACCTTGTGAAACATGGAAACAACCTCCAAGTGTGAGACCTTGCGCATGGGAGGTTGAATCTCTGGAGAAGGCCTACTCCCTTTCCAATCATGATGCATTGTTGAACCAACCCAACACTTGTAAAGCCTACTCCTAAACCTATTCTAATGACTTAGAGGGAAAAGGGAAGAAATAGTACTGAAAAGTAAAAGAGGTGATGCACCAAGATTATAATTAGTCTTCCCTTGCCTATGATTGCATAAAACAACAAAGAAATATGCCCAAAGCATAAAAAATATTTAACTTGACCAGTCTCCTAAAGATTTATACGAAGGTTACAATTCATAAGGTGGTAAAAGGAAAGAGCATTCACAATGTAACATCTATGAGCTCAATTAACACAATCATACAATCTGTAAACAAAGAAAATCATTTAGATATAGAGGCAGATCAATCTTACATAGGATATTTGAAAGAGACAAGGTAAAGTAAGTAGATTTATTAATGCAAGGAAAAATTATAGATATAGAAAACATGAATTTGTTGGGAAAATGGTGTCTCAACCTTGCATTTACATGAGATTACTATTTATAGTAAGATTTTTTTTCAGCATGAAATGATGCGAAATTCTCCCCGAAGCTTTTGGTTGGCTAGATGAGTATGTCGGTAAATTTTCGTCGCAAGATCATAGCTAGTTTTGAAGATATTAGTGTTTCCATTTTTGGAGGGTACGGTGAAACGTTTAAAATTAATTTTGAGGAATTTAGAGGCTCCAAAATTCTACAAGGTTATAGAGCACTTAGTGAGCTTTTTGACGCTTCAAACGACTCATCAATTAGACATATGGTTCATAAGTTATGGCCTCCAAAAGTTTGGACTCCTGAAACAGGAAATATAAATTGCATCAGACACATAAATGAGTTGTAAAAGGGAGGAACATGTGTTGATGTGTGTTTTGACATGCCATAGTTCTTCTATAATGGAGATAAGGTCGGTTCTATTTTATTGGGTGGTTTTAGTCCATGGTTTTGTAATACCATTTGACGGTTTCTTGTATTGTATTTCCTATATATGAGGTGTGTGAGATAGAGGTTGTGTGTAAGAGTCTTATGGCTATTGAGTTACCTCTGAGTCTTTGATTAGTGGTACTCCTTTGAAGAGCTTGGTCTGCAAGTATATTGTAGTCTGTTATTGATTGCTGAATAATATATTGAGCTACTTTTGGAGTGTGGGGTTTTTCTCCTGAAAGGATTTTCCCCACGTAAATCACTATGTTGCTGTGTTATGGTATGCATGATATTAGGTTTATTTCTGTTAAGTTTCTGTAACTGTTGTAACGATTTGTAAAAAAATTGCTTTACCCTCCTCTCAAGGTTAGTGTAGGAAGTTGTTCCGCTACTTAACTTCCTTACATAATTCTATATGAGAATTGAAGGGAAAACCTCAAAAATATGTTACAAAATTGCCTTTATAGTACACGTATAACTATAATTTATATTGGTAAAAAACCCTAACCAACTAGGGTTAGGTTATAGTAGGGATAAAATAAATGAATCCGATTAGAAATCTGATTGCTTATGTGTGTATCTCAACATTTGGAATCTAAGAAGGACTAAGTGACATTGCTGCAGTTGATGAAGGCATGAAATGCTTGAAATTTAGGTGTCTCTATGACTTGGATGTCATCTAAATGTGCTCCTATCAGACCAAAATGTCTTCTAGGTGCAATAAATAGGCATAGGCAGCCATGAGAAGTGTCTATAGAGAAATAATGGCGATCATTTTGAGTAGTTAGAAGTAGTTGAATCAAGATCAGATTAGATTGGGTTGCTAACGAGATCATAATTAAATTTTGACTTCCTAGTCAACAACCACCCTCCCTAACCATTTGGATTCGAATGTTCTGCATTAGGTTTTAATGTGGGCTATCAGATGAAGATCTTGTGCATAGATGAATGACCGAGACCCATCACCGTCCTACTATGGACCACTTTTTAATTTTGCCGTTTCATCCCGTGAGGCTGCGGTAGCAGCAAATCCTCACCATAAGCTCGAAAGATCAGTTTTAACACTGCCCCTGCCATTAGCAGGGTTGTGGGAACGACAAACCTTCACCGTCATACCACGAACATCCTGTTGGCAACAAGAATGAAGGAAAACAGAGAGGGGGGGGAGGTGAATTAGTTTTTACTGGATTAACAAACTTCACCACAAAAGCAAATCTGATAAACTATAGCAACAAAAAAGATAAGGAAATTGATAACACAACACACAACACCAATATTTTGACATGGAAAACCCGGTTAAGGGAAAAACCACGGTGGGAACCTACCCACAATAAGATGATACTTTGGAGTAGTATGTGAAAATAATTACAATGGGTAATAAACATGCATTTAGGCTCACTGCCTAGAGCTGATTGCTCAAGATATAATAGCCCAGAAGGCTAAAACCCTCAGGGAAGTCTCATTGACTTACAACAAGATTTAGACTACAATCTGGAATGAATGAACTACAATAACAACATCTGCTAATGTTTGATGATAGTTCCAGTTAAGCACATTTGTCTTCTCTAAAAATCTCTGCTCAATACACCACCTCGAAAGATGAATTCCTTTGTTCGCACATACACCACTCTCTGATAATGCAGACACTACAACACTCAAATTACATGACTAAATCACCTATTTATACAATTCATCAACATTGACTACAAGGTCGACCAAACCCTCAATTTACAATTACAAAATTACATCACACAATACAAAGATCGACCACCGAACCAATATAATGATATACATGATATAACATGCACCTAAATCAAATGCTCAAGCACGCAACACCACCGAAAATTACGCCAAGATCCACTGCGACATGCTACACCACCAAGAATACCGCATAACATGAAGAATATCACCGGTTCAACAAAATCACCAAAAACTTGCACAACGATCAATGCAAACCATCAAAATAAATATGACATAATTAAGAAACACCAACAAGCATGTTAGAATAATCTAGAACAACTGCACCAACACCACATAAAATCTTCATCGATCAACATCTGAAACTCAAGAGCACTCAAACAACAGCAGTTGCCACGAGGAAATGATGATACAAAAGATCATCCCAAACAATCTCCGAAAATCTCAGCTCAAGAGTTGATCACACCGGAATATACCGGAGGAAATATCGAACTGTGCAAAGCACTGATTAGAAAAACCAAATTGCAAATTGGATCATACGATATGATCAATTAAGCTTCCGGATCACTGAAACCAATACATAAAGATATAATGATACTAGAAATACTCCACACACTGAACCATGATCCCAATAAACCAATCTGCAACCACCAGAGAAATAAATCATAAGAATATATTGACATCAATGACAACAACATATCCTAGCAGCAACAATGTCCAACAATCTCCCCCTTTGGCATTGATGACAACATATGGATGTGAAAATCAATCAATGCAAAGAAAGAAAAAATCTCCAACAAACTCCCCCTAAGATGAAGCAGATAAAATCATTTTTTCACATGATTTCTCTCCCCCTTTGACATCAATGACAAAGGTTCTCAAAACAGAAACCCAATTTCTCCCCATTAGATAAACAAATCAGCTGAACTGAACCACAAACAGACTACTCCATCAGAGGAGCATCATAAACTCATTAATCCAGACAAGAAGATAAGACTGTGAGGTCCACCGGATTGATGCAACTCAATGCATCTAGTTCCCATTAGGAGGGGTGGATAACCCTAACTTGTCTCTCAAATAGACACATGTATCTGTTGGCAAAGGCTTAGTGAAAATATTAGCAATTTGTTCCTTTGTAGAAACATACTCTAGCTTCACTTCCTCTTCACTGAATTTTTCTCTCAAGAAATGATACTTGATTGATACATGTTGAGTCTTTGAATGTTTTTTTTTTGTTAAATAAAGCATCGTTAACTAGGGCGCTGACCCTTTACAAAGCCAATAGGCTATCAGAGTTAAATAGACCAAGCAGGGGTGTAAACCTCAAATAAACAAAGTTAGACAAGCCAAACAAACCCATTTGTCAAACCATCAACAACCCAACCCAACTCAAGAGTGGGGGGAATCCATAACTTGACGAAGGGGGGGTTGGGGAAGGGGGGTAGATTTTTCCTTCCGTCTGCGACAAACAACCATCCAGGCAACACTATCATTAGGAATATTCAAAGACAAATCAGGCAAGGGATACCCCACAGAGTCACTGCCAGACTGCTGCAACAGAACACCAACAAACTGTTGCGACAGAACAACAACAAATTGCTGTCGAAGAAGAACTGAATTTCTGGGAGAAAAGCGAAGCTGAGGATCAGGAACAACAGATGTAGGAGCCAAGGGGATGGAAGAGTCTACAACAGTAGTAACCTCAGCAAAGGCATCATCAGCAGTAAGGGGCACCTCATCTCGAGAGGATTCAACTGAGACAGAGTCAGAAGCATTAAGTGTCAAGTGATCTTCAGTAGCGTCCTTCCACCAAGTAGCAACACCTCTGCAGCGAGAGAGAGAGAGCAGTTTGAAGCTAAGTGGCTCGTTGAGAAGCACCTTCGACAACGAAAGGGCAGGCTCTCATAATCCAGCAGTTGAGCCAATGGCCTATCCCCAACCATAAGAACCACATCCCTGGGGAGGGCCAAAGATATGCCAACATCAATTAATAGGTGAGAAAAGGTAGAATGACCCATGGAGGTTGTGGCATCGTCAACCTTCAAGAAGTTTCCAATGGAGTTACCGATGGCCTCAAAGCAAGAAGGCTCCCATAAATGGAGGGGGATATTGGGGAGGTGGACCCAAATTAGACGAATAGATAGAGATTCAGTAAGGGGGTTGAAGGAAGAAGACCAGGGCTTAATAGAGAGAGAGTGATCCCCCCAAGACCACAACTTTCCCAGAACAAAATCACAGTCAAGAGTAGAGGTAAAATAAGCAATGAAAAAGCCTTTAGCACAAGGGAAAAGATCAATGCCATAAGCAACTAAAGGCTTCCAAGAATCACTCACCCAATGATGAAGGTCTGGAAGAGAAGGCCAAAACCCAGCAAATCTATAGACCAAAGCACTGTATTGGTAGAAATCGATATTCTCCACAACCTCCTGGCCATAGACCTCAACAGGGGAAGTCTTGGCACAAGGAAGAGGACGAACCCCCTTGGAAGGATGGGCAACATATCTAGCCACATTAATAACACTTGAACTATCACAATATATGACAGTAGGCTCATCATAGATAACTCTGATATCCTTTAATATTTATTTCATCCAAACTATCTGAGTGTAGATACTAGCAGTAGCAATGTATTCAACTTCAGTAGTAGATAGGGAAACTGAATCTTGTTTCTTACTTGCCCATGAAACCAATTTCTTACCCAAAAAGAATGCACCACCGAACGTACTCTTCCAGTCATCAACATCACCAGCCCAATCGACATCAGTGTAAGCACATAACATGAAATCATCATTCCTTAGATACCACAAACCATAATCCATAGCTCCTTTCAAGTATCTAAATATCCTATTTAGAACAATGACATGACTCTCTTTTGGATCATCTTGATATCTAGTAGCCATGCACATAACATTCATAATGTCAGGTCTAGTCTGAGTCAAGTATATCAGTCCACCAACCACATATCTGTACAAGGTCTGATTAGCTTTTAGAGATTTATCATTTTTAGATAATTTGCAGCTAGTCACCATAGGAGTTCCAACAGGTTTAGAATCTTCTAACCCAAATTTCTTCAACAATTCCTTTACATATTTAGCTTGAGATATAAAAATGCTTCTTCCAGTCTGTGAAATCTACAATCCTAAGAAAAATTTCATCTCTCCTATCATAGCCATTTCAAATTCTTTCTGCATATCACCGACAAACTTCATACTCAAGTTATCATATCCTCCAAAGATAATATCATCAACAAAAACTTCAACAATCAAGATGTTATCATACTCAATTTTGAAATATAGATGATTATCAACAATACCTTTATTAAATTCCAATTTCAACAAATACTTATCCAATTTAGCATACCAGGCTCTAGGGGCTTGTTTCAATCGATAAAGAGATTTCTTCAGTTTGAATACCATGTCTCTATTATTTGATAATAAAAATCCATCAGGTTGCTCAATGTAGACTTTTTCTTCAAGATCACCATTCAAAAAGGATGACTTGACATCCATCTGATATACCTTGAAATCCTTGTAAGCAACATATGCAAGCAATAGTCTAACAACTTCACGTCTAGCTACCAAAGCAAAATTCTCCTCATAATCAATCCCTTCTTCATGTGAATATCCTTTGTATACCAATCTTGCTTTATTTCTGACAACTTCACCAACTTTATTCAATTTGTTCCTTAATACCCATTTAGTACCAATCACATTCTTGTCTTTTGGTCTACGCACAAGTTCCCATGTGTTATTCTTTTCAATTTGATTCAATTATTCTTCCATAGCCTTCAACCAATTTTCATCTTTGCAAGTCTCAACATCTTTAGGTTCAATTTTGGAAATCAAACATACCTCTTCAGTAGCTAGGCTTCTTCTAGTCATCACACCTTTATTTTTATCACCAATGATCTGATTTTCATAATGATTCAATCTTACATACCTTAGAGTCTTATGATTATTCTGATTTACAGGTTCCTAGACCTCTCCATCGACAACAGTAATATCCGAGTTAATTGTCTCTATCGGATCATTCTACTTCAATTCTTCAGTCTGATTTAGTGTTAAAACAACATCCCGATCATCATCATATCCGCATGCTCTAATTTCTTTTCCACAGTTCTCATCAATCACATTTGAACTTTCCACTATCTTTCTCATTCTCTTATTGTAGCACCGGTAGGATTTTCTCTTGGTTGAGTATCCCAAGAAAATTCCTTCATCACTTCTCGCATCAAACTTTCCTATATCTTTGTCTCTCTTGATATAACACTTTCTTCCAAAAATTCTGAAATATCTCACAATAGGAACATGACCAAACCATAGCTCATAAGGAGTCTTACCGGTGGGTGTGTGCACCAAGATGGTGTGCAAAAAAGTGGACACACCCCGAAAAAAACTTGAAAAAACAACAAACGCGTACGGTGTATTTCAAATTTAAAAAACCCTGTATAGGTTTAGGTTCATTTTGCCGAGCCTAAATGAAGCTAAATGGTGTATGGGGTTTATAGTATACTAACCGTGTACGTGGTTTAGTTTTTAAAACCCCGTACGCGGTTTTAGTTTCTAAACCACATACGCGCTTCTCTGTCAATAATTTTTTTTTTCACTGCAACCGACTGGGTCATTTTAACCCGTGGCCACAAGAGTGAAGTAGGGTTTGTAATACGCAAAAGCGCGCATGTTTTCAGCAAATTCACACAAAAATGCCATGGAAGGAGGTAAGTAATATATTTTATTTGTTTATTTTACGCATTTGATGAATTTTATTTGCAATTTGAGTTTAAATTCATTGGATTTGATTAGTTTTTAAAATTTTTTGTTACGAATATCAGATTATGAAAATACCGCCCCCCAACAAGACTCACTTGAAAACTTAGGGCAAAAACCATAGGAGAACCCACAACCAAACCCTCAGGATACACCTCCAGCTCCTCCTGTAGACCGTTCACAAGCTACATAGGAGGATTTGATAAACTAGTTAGCCCAAAACACTGCAAAAATAACTAGACTGGTGAATAGACTGAAAACATACGAGCATGAGCATCATACATCCCTTGCCACTACCATAGAAACATTGGCTAGTAGTGCCAATGTAGTTTCCAGTAAAATTGCAAAATGGGGAAGCTATAGGGATTCATGTCGTGCTTTTTATGCTGATGGGTTGTCATATAATGATGTGAAAAAGAAAAACATAATTAAAGCACAAATATGTTCTCTTTTGTTGACCCTAAAATGGGTGAGACCTTACCTCTTAGTACAAAGAGGTTTCCTATACACTGGTGTAGCCATTTGCCGTTGAAAACTACTTTTAGGGATAGGTGGTGGATGGTCTTTGACCAACCACCTTGTAATAATCATGAGGTTCCATTATATTTTTTGAGGAAACTATATTGTGAGCTTATCCTCAATGAGCGGATGAACTATTTTGATATGAGAGAGTTCGATGGTAGAGGTGGCGACTCTACCCAAGATAGACCTGGAGCCCAAAGGGTACTAGACCCACAGAGTCACATCCCCCTAGCACCCAAACCCGTGGTGCATGTGACGATCCCAGTAGCCCTGAAAGAGTCGATGGAGATACATACTCCTCAGGAAGCCACAACATTGACTGATGTCATCATTCAACATGGGACATAGTTATCACACCTTGTTGGCCCAGACAATGATCCATTAGTTGAGCCACTTGGCCTTGGTGAACCCATTCAACATGTGTGTCCCAATTGTTCAGGTATATGCTATGGGATGGATGTCGAGGATAGTGCAGATGGTTCCACATCCCATCTGTGTACGATTTGCGGGAGTAGATGTCACACTAGCACTGCAAAGGATGTGGCGCTGACCGATGATTTGATGGATATGGTGTTTGGTGGTCAGACACAGACACATGTGTGTTGATTTGAATTGATAACATTTTATTTATCAATCACTTAAAATTTGTAATTGTAAATGAATTTTCATTTATAGATCGATTTAAATTGATACAAAAAATATGCATTTCAAGGTGCAACAGTGGGTATTAATACACCATCTGATATTCCTCCCGCAGTTTTTTGGAGCTATAGCTTCGACGCCTGAGGTATAAATTTTGTAACATGTTAAAATAGAAAAGTACTTTAAGTCAAAAAACAATATAAGATATACTAACTCTCTTTAATGCATATTTATTTTGTGTTTTATAGGTGTTGTCAGGGGATCAAAGTCCCAGATTGATAATGTCACACTCTCGGCGATCGATTTTGGCCTAGAAAGCTATGCGGTATCATATTTTGCACACCTTGTTTTATGTATTCTTTTGATTGAATATGCAAGTCATTTAATTTAAGATTTGTTAAATTATGTTTAATATTATCTACTAAAATCTCTTGTATTAATTTTGTTTGTTTTAGGGTACCCCACGCGTGTCTAGGACACCTCCTGGGCGAAAGAAATCCTCGAGGGCGTCTAAAACGTCAAAAGGTAATTGACCACATTTTTAATTGACACAATTGTTTGTAAAGGTTGAAATTGTCTTAATTGGAACTTGTAGATTGATTAGTGTTTTTTGTATGTTTTATATACAAGGACAATTGGGATTTGTAGAATTGTTGAATGCACCCGATACGCCAGAGGATTGAGAGAGGGAAGAGGTATGTATCTCTACTTTATTTTCTTGATTTGATGATTATATGAACATGTACATGTGAACTTTAGATAAATTATAATCTTATCATTTTTCATACAAGAAATACCCATAGATGCTTCATCAATGGCAAGCCCTCCTAAGTCTATTGAAGAAGTATCTCAGGCTCCGGTACACTTTTGTTCTATATATTGTAGAGTTTTAGTTTTTTTGATCTATATATATTATTACCTTGTATTAATTGTATTTAACCTATAATACTTATCATTATATTAATTGTATTTAATCTTAATCATTTTTCATACAAGAAATAGCTACAACTGCTCCATCAATGGCAAGCCCTCCTAAGTCTACTGGAGAAGTATCTCAGGCTCTGGTACACTTTTGTTCTATATATTGTATATTTTTAGTGTTTTTGATCTATATATGTTAGTACCTTGTATTAATTGTATTTAATCTACAATAGGCCCCTTCGTGGTTTGGCCATAACTCGGATCCTTTGAAGTTCCATTTTAAGAAAACTCCTAAGTCTAAAAAGGAAAAGAGAAAGAAGACAGTAGATCCTAGATCAGTAGATGAGGTAATCTATAATTCAATTACAAATAAATTATAGTTAAATGCATAGTTATGTTGATAATTGTGAACTATTTCCTACAAAAGGATTCTAACTTGGCTTTTGAATTGTGGTTGTTCAACCATCTACAAAGCCGCGTATTGCATCAAAGAGGCTTGATTTTGATGATCCACCACAAGTATAGGGTCATATAGCGTTAGCTGTGGTCATTGAATGACCAATACATCTAGATATATTCTACATTTTTATTGTATATCAATTTGGACATGGCATATGGCACATTTTTTAAAAACTTGTGTTAACTTGGCATATATGCCATTTTTGTATACATATACAATCATTTTGCATTTTGATATATATAAATGCTGATATTCGATCAAATAAATATGTCTTGTGTTCTTTATTGTGTATTTTGTTGATATTGATAGGCATATTCGATACATACATAATTTGTTCATTGTGTTCATTATTGTGCATTTTGATATATATATATATATATATATATATATATATATATATATATATATGTTGATTTATAATTGATACGGTTGATTTTTGCTCAAACTATTCGGTGTATTTGGTGGCTGCCCTTTTATAAAGTTAAATGAGTATTTGCCTATGTAATCAACAATATGAATATAAACAACAAAAATCTATGATATAAAGTATTGCAATCGTGGAATATGATTTGATAAGATTTTTAAAATATTGAATTAACCCTACAAAACTCCTTGCCTCAATCAAAATGAAATTCAATGGTAATGGTATTATTTAATCCATGGTAATGATCACTTGATGCTTTTGATTCCTTTCCTTTATATTTGTCAATGTGAGTGGTGCGAGAGCAACCTCATGCTCGCAATGGTCAAATTTAGGTTTTTGTCTTATTTTCCATTGTTTCATCTAAATAAGGTGATTTGGGACCATTAATGATCATTTGGAGTCATTTGTGAATGTTTGGGGTCATTTGGATAAAAGATGTAAAAGTTACTCAGTTGTTGTCAAAGTTGCAAGATAGGCTAGATATGATTCCGTTCGTCATGGGCACAAACCAACATCATGAGCACATCTTTGTGGGGAGGTTTACAGTAGGCATGCTCCTGTTGTGCCTCCCAACGAGTCAGAACGTCGAGAGCCATACCATACCGACGTGATCTCTCAAGTGCCTTGAGTCCAAAAAATTGTCAAACTTTGACAAACTATTTCTCATAATCTAGGATGCATATGATTTATCTGTTTGAACCTATAGGATCACATGAGGCTCTTCTAAAATGACCTATCTCAATGTTTGATGACTTAGAGCCATTTTCAAATGGTACCATTTTTTCACTTGGTGCAAAATCGTCAGTTGCATGCAATGCAAAGTTGCATGATAGGCTAGATTTGATTATGTTCGTCACAGGCACAAAAAAACATCACGAGAACGTCTGAGTGGGAAGGTTTACACTAGGCATGCTCTTGTTATGCCTCCCAATGAGCTAGAACATCAAGAGCCATACCCTACCGGAGCGATGTCTCAAGTGCCCTGAGTCCAAAAAATTGTCAAACTTTGACGAACTGTTTCTCACAATCCAGGATACATATGACTAATCTGTTTGAACGTATAGGGTCACATGAGGCTTGTCTATGATGACCTATCTTGGTTTTTGACGATTCGTAGCCATTTTCAAATGGTAGCATTTTTTTCACTTGGTGCAAAAACCGCCACTTTCATGCAATACAAAGTTGTAGGATAGGCTAGATCTGATTTCATTCATCTTGGGCACAAAACAGTATCATGAGTGCGTTCGAGTGGGTAGGTTTATGCTAGGAATGCTCCTATTGTGCCTCCCAATGAGCCAGAACGTTGAGAGCCATACCCTATTGACGCGATTTCTCAAGTGCCCCGATTTCAAAAAATTGTCAAACTTTGATGGACTGTTTCTCATAATCTAGGATGCATATAATTGATCCATTTGAACCTATAGGGTCACATGAGGCTCATCTACAATGACCTATCTCAATTTTTGACGACTCAGAGCCATTTTTAAATGGTAGCATTTTTTCATTTGGTGCAAAAATTGTTAGTTGCATGCAATGCAAAGTTGCACGATAGGCTAGATTTGATTCTGTTCATCGTGGGCACAAAATAGCATCACGAGCGCATCCAGGTTGGCAGGTTTACGCTAGGAATGCTCCTGTTGTGCCTCCCAATGAGCCGGAAGGTCGAGAGCCATACCCTATCGGGTGGGCAGGATCTACAAGTTCATTCATTTATTTTATCGGGCATTGGATTCAAAATATTCTCATCAATGTCAATTAGATACTTTGATTTCCTACGAATGATTCTAGGAGGTGTTAACATTGGTGCATTGCATGCATTGGGTACATTCGTCGCATTAAATAGAGTCAATGTATGTTCATCATTTAGTTGATTATTCATTATGGTCTCTTCTTCAATTGCATTAGGTTCATTCAGTAAATCAAATATTGTTGGTGCATATTCATTGTTTGTTTGATTATTGATTTTGATTTCTTCTTCAATTGCATTAGGTTCATTTGGTACATTGAATTGAGATGTTATGGATGACGTACGTTCTTGTCCCATTGTTTATAGGTCGCATAATTTCTTCATATGTTACCTTTGTCTTTCCTTTTCAACCTCTCGCTGTTTTGCTATTCCTCGCATGTTCTTTCCCATCATTAATAACTGTTGTCCTAAATAAAATCATATTACATATATATGTAAAGAAAAACTTAAACAATCAAATAACTACAAAATTGAGTATTGTCATTATTTTTAAATAGCAAAACTATTAAACAATCACAATAACATTGACCAAACTAATTAGAGAAACAATTCAATCATTTGAAATCATGCAAAACAAAAATTTCACTTACTTCCACATATAAAACCGTCACAGAATCACAGTACCAGTTATAGTGGGGCCTTCAATGACTTCAAAAACTCCTTTTGAGGCTGTTGAAACTGTTGGGCAACTAAGAGTATGTCCAAAAAATGTGTATGGGTTATGTTTAGTTATCTCGTATGCGCTATTAGTCCCGAAAAATGCCCAGCAGGCCAACGTTCATATTTCACATACCCCTACACGCTTTTACCTGTCAAACCCTGTACGAGGTCTAATTTTAAACCCTGCACGCATTACTTATAGTAAAGAAAAGTTGAAGGAAAAGGGGGGAGAGAGAGAGACAGGTAGAGGGAAATAGAGTTGGGGAGGGCAAGAGGGCGAGAGAGAGAGAGAGAGAGAGAGAGAGAGAGAGAGAGAGAGAGAGAGAGAGAGAGAGAGAGAGAGAAAGAGAGAGAGAGAGAGAGAGAGAGAGAGAGAGATGATGGGAAAGGAAGGGAGATAGAGGGGGGAGGAAAGAGAAAGAATGAGAAGGGAGGGAGAGAGATAGTTAGAGGGAGGGAGAGGGGGAGAAAGAGAGAGAGAGGAAGGAAAAGGGAGGGGGGAAGAGGGGGAGAGAGAGAGGTAGGGATGAGAGAGAGAGAGAGAGAGAGAGAGAGAGAGAGAGAGAGAGAGAGAGAGAGAGAGAGAGAGAGAGAGAGAGAGAGAGAGAGAGTGGGGAGGGAGATAAGAAGAGAGAGAGAGAGGATGGGAAAGGAAGGGAGATAGAGGGGGGAGGGATATAGAAAGAGTGGGGAGGGAGATAAGAAGAGAGAGAGAGATAGGATGGGTTATGGAGGAAGGGAGAGAGGGGGAGCATGTTGATTTTTTATTTTTGTAAGCAGTATTGGTACTGCTTTTTATATTTTAATAATGGTTATGTTGGGTCATAAGCAGTATTGGGATGGGGTCATATGCTCCTAAAGGGTCATGTGGTGTGCTAAGGGGTCGCATGATGTCATTAGGTGTTATGTTGGGCTCTAAGGGAGAGAGAGAGGGAGAGAGAGGGAGAGAGAGAGAGGATGTGAGATAGAGGGGGAGGGAGAGAGAAAGAGTGGGGAGGGAGAGAAGAAGAGAGAGAGAGAGGGATGGGGTATGGAGGAAGGGAGAGAGGGGGGAGAATGCTGATTTTTTATTTTTGTAAGCAGTATTGGTACCTCTTTTTTATATTGTAATAATGGTTTATCTTTCCCCCTTAGGACACCTTATGACCCCTTAGGACATCATATGCTCCTAAAGGGTCATGTGGTGTGCTAAGGGATCACATGATGTCATTAGGTGCTATGTGGGTTCCTAAGGGAGAGAGAGAGAGGGGGGGGGGAGAGAGAGGATGGGAAAGTAAGAGAGATATAGGGGGGAGGGAGAGAAGAAGAGTGAGATAGAGGGATGGGGTATGGAGGAAGGGAGAGAGGGGGATCATACTGGTTTGTTATTTTTGTCATATGATCCTACTTGGAGTTGTATGGTGTGCTAAGGGGTCATATGGTGTCGCTAGGGGTCATGTGGGGTCCTAAGGGGTCGTGTGGGGTCGTAAGGGGTCATATATTGTAATAAGGATTCACATTGCCCCCTTAGGATGCCAAATGACCTCTTAGGACACCATATGACTCCTTAGGACACCATACGATGAAACACTTAGCACATTGTATGGTCCTAAGGGGTCATGCAGTGTGCTAAGGGGTCTAATGGTGTCATTATGGGTCATGTAGGGTCCTAGTGGTGCCACACATGTATGAGAACATTATATGACCCATTAGGACACTATATGACCCCTTAGAACATCATATGATCCTAAAGGCTCATGTGGTGTGTCAAGGGGTCACATGATGCCATTAGGTGTTATGTGAGGTCCCGAGAGAGAGAGAGAGAGAGAGAGAGAGAGAGAGAGAGAGAGAGAGAGAGAGAGAGAGAGAGAGAGAGAGAGAGGGAAAGAGAAAGAATGGGGAGGGAGGGAGGGAGGGAGGGAGAGTGATAGTGAGAGAGAGGAAGAGGGAGAGGATGGGAAAGGGAGGGAGGGAGGGAGAAGGGGGAGAGAGAGAAAGAAAGAGTGGGGGGAGGAAGGGAGATAGAGTGGGGAGCGAGAGAGAGAGAGAGAGAGAGAGAGAGAGAGAGAGAGAGAGAGAGAGAGAGAGAGGAATAAAAAAGGAAGGGAGGGAGATGAGGAGAGAGGAAGAGATGTCACATGATGTCGTTTAGGGGTCACGTGGGGTCCTAATTGAGCAACACGTGTTACAACACCATTTGACCCCTTAGGATATCATATATGGTCTGAAGGGGTCATATGACATCATTGGGGGTCATGTGGGGTCCTAATGGGGCCACGCGTGTTAGAACATCATATGACCCCTTAGGACATCATATGGTCTTAAGGGGTCATATGTGTGCTAAGGGACCTTACATGATGTCATTAGGTGTTATGTGGGGTCTAGAGAGAGAGAGAGAGAGAGAGAGAGAGAGAGAGAGAGAGAGAGAGAGAGAGAGAGGGAGAGATACAATGGAATAAGATATCAAAAGACAATAAATGCATATATTTCATTTACATATATGTATACATACATGCATACACATATTATATACATATACATACATATTATATATATACATATGATATATACATATTATACATATACATGTATGTATGCATCCATGCATAAAATTTTTAAACACAGATGTATTTTTTTTGTGTTAGGCTATCTTTATGTGGACATAACCCGTACAGGGTTTGTCTTCTTAAAACCCGGTACATGATTTTGTTTATTAAAACCCTGTACATGGTTTTGTTTATTAAAAACCCGTACATGCTTTATATTCAAAATAACCCGTATGCGCTTTAGTTTATTTAGGCTCGTGAATAGGCTTGGATGACAAAGCTGCGGGTTGGAAGTTTGATTTCCCTCCATTTACCCCCTTTTGGACGTTTTTTGTTTTATCAACTTGGTTTCTCGACTTTGTCATCATTAGGTTTACACTTCATCAACTAGGTATTTCTAAAATCGCCTCCATATTTTCACCCATCTTTTAAGTCTTCTAGCCATATTTTTTTTTTCAAATTTGAACAACAATAACATATTATTATTGAATTTATTTTACCAGTGTCTCCATAGTTCTCAAAAACATATGTGTACCATTTTTTTAATAACTTTTGATCTACTTATCCAATTTTTTATTTTTATTTTATTTTATATTGTAGTGCACTTGATTATTTATAATTTTTAAAAAATAAATTGTATTTTCAATTGTTTTGGTGCAAGTTATGCTTTGCGCACGAACAGGTACCTGATTTTTAGGATGCGCTTGATTCAAAAAATCATAAAAAAAATACTCAACAAAAAGTTACAAAAAAATACACAAACTCTAGTGCTCACTCTTAAATATCTTTCTACCAAAGTATTTGTCAAAATAATAAATCTAACTATGAATTTTTTGATGCACACGCCAGACACTATGTTATGTTTTTCAGAAAAAAATAGGATCTATTTTTCGTGCGCGAAGGATTTGACCCCCTTAATCTTATCCAATTTTAATTTTTTTTTTAAAATTTGGAAACTAGATTTAGAGTACTACAATCTTTGTTGTTCGAGTATCTTCATATCTTGAGTGGGTGACTCACAACTTTCTCCTCCAAGATCAAGTTTACCTGATTTCAGAAAAAAAGTGTCCACTTATACCCCCGTTTTTGCACACCATATTGGTGCACTTACCCTGGTATCACATTTTATATGCACTCGGTTGAATGTGTAAACAACATTTCTAACAACTTCTTTCCAGTAGATCCGCGAAACTTTCCCTTCAATTAGCATAGTCTTGCAGCATCCAGGATAGTTCTGTTCTTCCTTTCAACAACTCCATTCTGCTGTGGGGTTCCAGGAGCAGATAATTATCTTCTAATCTTATGCTTCTCATAGAATGAATCAAACTCACTGGAACAAATTTCTCCTCCTCTGTCGGATCTCAGACATTTCACCTTCAATCCTGTCTTAGTCTCAACCTTTGCTTTGAATATCTTGAATTTGTCCAATGCTTCTGATTTTTCCTTAAAAAAGGCAACCCACATCATTCTGGAATAATCATCAATCAACAACATGAAATATCTGTCACCCTACACACTTCATATACTTGTAGGTCCACATAGGTCAGTATGCACAAGATCTAGTAATCCATCAGATGAATACTGCTTACTCTTGAAAGAAATTCTTGTTTGCTTATCCATTTGACATTCCTTACATACCTGATTAGTAGACTTAACAATTTTAGGTAAATCTCTAATAGCTTGAGTAGAACTGATCTTAGTCATTGATTCAAAATTAACTAGACACATTCTCCTATGCCACATTTCATCAATATGAGAAATCAAATAACTTTTCTCACCAACATTCAAATGAAAGATATTACCTTCAGTCTTAGTTCTAGATGCAATTTCTATACTAGAGGCATTTAGGATCTTGTATTTTACATTCTTGAATTGCAAATCATAGCCTTTATCAACCATCTGTGCAACACTTAAAATATTATGTTTCAAACCTTCAACATACAAAACATCATAAGTGCTATGCTTACCATCAAAGGAAATAGAACGTCTACAATAGATCACACAAGCTTTGCCATCTCCAAATCTTACTATTCTACCATCATACCTCTTCATATTCACAAATTTTCTTTTATCACCGATCACCGTTGTCAATCATGTTACTACTTATTAAGTTGCCATTAGTTTTATATCCAAAGTCATTCTATATACTCTAGTCGATTACTACTACCGAAACATTTAGTCGGTATGCACATAATAGTCGGTTAAAGAAGAAAGTGTTCACAAAGCCCAGTATACACCGAGCTATCTACCGAGTAACACTGTATGTCTACCGAGCAGCAATAATGATACATCGAGTTGATATACATTGAGTGAAACATTTTACCAGATTCATTGAGCCTAGACACACATGTGGAAACATGTTACAAGATCGAGGAACAAAGAACCGTTACCACATTGGAAATTGCACTTAAGGATTGTGTATGATTTTGAGGTCATCTACCCAATGAAATATTTTGTATGGTTATTCATTCAACAAATCATGTTTGTAAGATCAAAGAAATGAACCAGAACACCGACATAAGATATTTATTTATACAATATGGATTGAGATCAGAGATATAGAAAAAAGAAGAGATATAGAGGTGTATGAAGAAAGCACTGAAGTGCTATGACTATTACAGAGACACAGAGGTCACCGAGAAGGATTTCAGAGAACAGTCAAAGAACAGAGTAAACAGAAGGGTTTACCGAGTTACTTTATGGGTTACCGAGGTATGCTATAAGCAAGGTAATCTCACTTTGAGCACATAGAATCTGCTATAACATTTCAGATGTAAAGTTACAGATATTTGTAAAGATTTATTGTAATATTTTGAAGTTTTAAGAGAAACCTTTAACAGGGTAAAAGACTCTAACAAAGTCTATAAATTGTAAAGCCTTTAACCATTTGCAGAATTTAGAATAAGTGTTGTAAAATCCTTTAGCAAGGTAGATCTAAAGATCTTGATACTCCTAATAGGGTAAGCTATCAGAAATAGCTAAACATGTAGCTCTAACCGAGCACTCTTTATTATTGCAGTAGTGAAGTTGTGGGTGCCATCCCCACCGCAGTTTTTCTCTCTAACCAAGAGTTTCTGTGTAACCACAATATATGTGTTATGGAGTGAATCATGTATGATTGTTATCTATTTGTTTTAGCTTTATGTTATGTTGCAGCAATTTTTGGTTTATGCATAACAGTAAAGATATTGTTGTTAAAAGGTTTTGAAGTACTGATTCACCCCTCCCCTCTCAGTATATTAGCTTTCCATATTGGGCCTAACAATTGGTATCAGAGCTTGAATCTTGGAAAAGGGTTTAACAGCCTAAGGAAAAAGATCTTATCAATGGAAGGCTACAAACAATCTCGAAGAATTGTGTATTTGCAAGAAGAGTTGGATCATGCTAATCAAGTGATTGTAGACATGCAAAGACAAATGCAAAAATCGTTGAAAGTGAGAAGAAGATTATCTGATGATTTGCAGGACTCTCAAGAGTTAGTTGAACAAATTGAAACATCATCTTAGAACAATATATCTGAAGAAATTGAAGAGATGATTGGACAACTACAAGAAAAGAACAAAGTACTGATTGATCAGCTAAAAGCAATGAAAAGAGGACCTGAACATTTTAGCACACAGATGACTGAGAATCTTGATGCATTAAGGACAGCTGAAGATAAAGTAAGAGATCTAGAAAGAGAAAAACAACAACTTGAAGCATTTGTATCTGAAAAGAATGATGAAATCACTAGGATGAATGGAATACAAAGTAATCTATTAGATCAATTAGGTTATGCACATCATGAAGCAAATCTGAAGGATGACGAGAATCAAGAATTGAAACTTGAAGTATCAAGGTTGACAAATGAACTTGAAACAGAAAAGAAATCCAAGGAAACACTAAAAAAGAGTTATGAAGCATCACAGATGTTGGATGAGCAATTGAATACAAGAAGACCCAACAAATATACAGGACTCGGTTACAAAGGAAAAGACTCTATCGAGAAGGGAATTCATACAACCGAAAGAGGAGAATCATCAAAGAAAGCTGGAAATAAGAAGAACATCAAAGGAAAGATGCCTATTTGCAACTACTATGGAAATCAAGGTCATACTGCTAACTTGTGCCAAATCAGAAAAGGTAAGCAACCGAATGTCACTAAGTCTAGTGGTTATTGTTACAATTGCAATAAATATGGTCACACATCTAATCAATGTAGGACAAAGTCTGTTAACAATTATAAGAAGGCAAAATTCAAAGGGTTTTGTAAAAATTGCAATAGATATGGACATAGTACCGAGAAGTGTTAGTTTAAGAAAAAGAACTAGATGTGGTCTGCACACCGAACAAATGCTAGAGGTTACCGAACTCACTCAGATCCTTACTGATAATATTCTGTAGTACCATGGGATTACAATATAAGGATATGGTGTGAATGTTGTGGAAGATATGTAAATATAAGTGCCAACTGCTTTATAAGGTTTGGAATGAACAACCGAAGATCATGGAGAAATCCTGGTATGGCATGTTTTCATTGTCACAAAGTTGGACACTTGGCTAGAGATTGCAGAGATCAACCTAGAGGAGACACTGAGGAAATAAAAGAAAAATTACAGATGATTTGGAAAAAGAAGGAAATTGTGTCAAATGAAGAAAGCACCTTACCTACCGAGTTAGGTGCACCTATTCCAAATTAATCGGTAAAGGTATGAAGGGACTGCATTCTCTCAAAGGTCAAATCTTAACACTTCCTATTTTATCATGCACTTAACTCAAAATCTGCATAGTTAAAGATGCATTAGAAAATTTGAAATTTTATCAAGTCTTTCAGAAGCTTGTCTAGTCGGTGAATACAGGAAGACTGGCTACTCAGTAAAAGTATAAAAAGGAAGTGGTACCGAGTGTATTTAATGTCTTTTGACCTAACTGCATGAAGCCCAATTAGGTATATTGTGTACTTAAAGCTATTGCATGATCATTTTACACTTACCGAGTTTTCAGAGAACAAAGCAAAGCGAATCAAAGGCGATCAAACCCCCTCCGAAGCAAATTCAAAGGTATTTACATCAATCACAACGCATTATCAAGATAGTTTACCGATCATATCAAGTTGTTATTATTTGCTAAGTAGAAAGCATCTACCATTTGAAAGTCTTTAAACCCTAGGGATCTTTTGTTAAGTGTTTATCCAAAATCTGCAATGGCACCTAAAATTCAAAATCCTGTTGTTGTTGAGAACATCGAAAAGCCCTCACTAAAATACTCTCTAACTCCCAAAATTGCATCTGAACCGGATGATAAAAATGCATTTTCACTCATTCCGGATAGAGTTTTATTAGTCGAGGATGTGAGATTCTTCACTAAGTGTCGTGTTGAGGAACTAGGTCATCTTGAAATCAAAGACACATATGATGAATTGTGTACCGACGGGAAAATGGATAGCAAATATGAACACATCAAAATCAAGGGATTGACCGAAGCCCTAACCTATCCCCATGTATTCAAACCCCAATGGGTCAAGTTTGTTCTGAGTAGAGTTCATGATGACTTCATGTGGCTAGAAGAGCAACTGTTTAAGATCACCAAGGAAATCATTCATTCGATCACCTGTTACCTTATTTATGATCATGCTTGAGCTCAGAAAATGATATCACAGAAGGAATTGATCAGCTTAACCGGAGTAGAATCTGATTGCAGGGGACTGAAATTGAACAATATAACATATGCAGAGCTAAAGTTTTCCATTAGAGTAATAGGTTATTGTTTCTTCCAATCAGCAAGGGAAAACAATGTACCCTGTGCAATAGTCGACTTAGCATATAAAATTGTGAAGAAAGGCATGAAAATTGATTTATGTGAGGTATTGTTGAAAAACCTGTTTGAGAATCTCAATACCATAAGGAAGCCAAAGAAGAACAATTCGACTAATACACTAAAGTTTGGATCATTGTTAATATGCATATTTTTCTATTTTGAGAAATTCTTTCCCTCAGTCGACAAAGTAGTTTGGGAGTTACACCGACCAATCACCCATCAAATCAATGACTTCATCAAGAAGCTAGGTGATAATTTTAATGATATTATGGATGATTACTGTAGCAAGTTTTAGGAACGGATGCATAACAGGTACCGGATCCCACCCTAGTTAGTAGAGAAATACAAGGATGACATATGTTTTGAAGTGGACACTGATTACTGCTATGTTAATGCTGTGGAACCGAGAAATCAATCTTTGCCACCTATGGGTTATGAGATTGATTTTGACATCACACAACAACAGATAGATGCTTTTCTTACATTACCAAGGCATGCTACCGAGTTGAGGTATGGAACATATGAAGAAGTAAAGGAAAAAGAAAAAATGAGCATTGTAGTACCCAATGCTACAAGGAAGGCAACAAAGATGATCAAGACATTAACGGAGAAATTTGGAGAAGGTTCTTCCTCCACACCTGTCAAGGGAAATGTTGTAATCACCAAAGAGGAATCTGAAGCCCAAGAGATAGCTATAACATTGAGCACCGAGTTGCCTAAAGGGAAAGTTTTGGAAAGAAAGAAACAGGATACATCTAAAGTATCACCGACTCCTCTAGCAAAGCGACCTAACACAAGAGCATCTGCAACATCACTAATTAAGAAACCAAAGAATGTTGCCGGACCAAAGGTAACAAAAACTTACAAGAAATCTACTCGGAGACTCATTTTGGCTAAAGAGTCTAGTGACACTGAATCTGAAGATGCAAGTAAATTTCAGATTGTCAAGAGCAAAAAGGTAAATGTACATAGTGTTGACAATTTTTGTGCTAATTTGAAGCAATATGGTAGATTTTGAGGATTCAGATATGTTAAATATGAATCCAGATCTGATGATGAAAAGAGACAAATAGAAGAAGCTGTCATCTGCACACTATTGAAATTCTGATTGGCTCCATTGGAAGTATCTAAATCTCTTCCAAATGAATTATATTTGCATATTAACAACAGGTGGAAGTACGCCATGGATTTAGAGAAACAGATGAGAGAAAGAAGTCTGTCACATCTTTTCCCAGACTTGTCGGTAGATGAGATCACTGAACATCTGAAAAAATGCCACACAAAATTCCTAGTCAAGCAAAGAGCCTTGAAATTGATGAATGGCCTTTACTTGGATGTAGAGAATGAGACCAAGGAAAAATGGCAGGAAATATTTTGAATCAAGAATGCTGGTGAGCAAGCTGAAGTTGAAATAGTTGATGTCACCGAGCAAGTTCCTGATATCACCGAGTAGGACCCTACTGACACTATACAAGCAGATGAGGATATCATGGACACCGAGGCACCTGAACATGAAATGATCGAAGGGAATGCATATGCCAAACTGGTATCGAGTGAGTCAATTTTGGAGCAAATTCAACCCTATCCTCCGGTCACTCAGTCTACTTCAATCGAGGCCCCTCAAGATACTGAACAAGGGACAAAAGGTCACAAATCTACAGAAGGAGAAACTGCTTATTAGGCCACCGGGGAACAGTCTTCACAAGCTCCTTCTGGCACTGAAAATGTTACATCTAAAACCCCAAGCACCGAAGCACCGAAAGACACAACACAGGCTATATCAAAGACTCAAGAAATTGATAAAAGTGTTGCCTCTATCGAGCAACCTACCGAGGGTCACCAAGCTTCACAAGCCATTGTTTTAGTTCAGCCAGTGAAAGGTAAAGAAAAGAAGATGAAAAAGCATAGTTTCAAATTAGATTTGTCAAAACCAATAGTGTTGCCCAATGTTGATATATCCAAATTAAAAGGGCAAGCACTCATTGGATTCGGTGAACTATGCAAAGCAAAAGCTGAATAGGAGAAGCAAATGGTTATTCAAAAGAAAAATAAAGTACTTCAGAAGGTGAAAGCACTCTTAACCGATATGCTACCTGAAGCAACAGTGACAAAAGATGCCGCCATCCACATTCAACTGGATGAACTCCTAACCAAGATAGAGACATCTGGAGTAGATGCATCTGAATATTTGAACAAGTTAAAGGACAAGGAGCTCACTGCTAAAATGATTGAAGAGGTACAAAAAGCTATTGCTATTGGCAAAGTTAAACTTGTCAAATTTATTGCTGAGTTGTCCCCTCAACTCAAGCACATTCTTTATTTATTTTAGAAACTCTGTACATTCTCTCTATTCATTAAGGACATAAAAAATAAAACTGAAGTAATTGAGAAAGAGATCACCGATCTCTCTAATAAGTTGACCACTGAGCCACACTCTCTTCAAAATTTTTATACCAAGCTACAACAACTCATGGCTCAACAATTGGAACTAAGGAATGAGATGGACATAATGACACTTCAGACATTATTCATTCCTCATCTTTTATCCGTCCAAGAATAGATCAACAAAGCTACCTCCCTATCCACTCAGCAAGAGGGAAGCACCTTAGATGGACTAATTTCATTGTTAGCTGACATTACAACTCAAAATTCACTCATGGATAGTGTTAAGGATGCTCTCTCTGCCGCTCTCACTGATGCCAAGACAAAGTATAAATCCATTTTGGACCAGTTGCCACCACCGAACGGTAACTAAGTTTTGATGTTTGTCAAAAACGGGGAGTGAGTATAGCATCAAAGTATCAAAGGCAAAATGTAGTATACAGGGGGAGTATACCGAGCATAATAGAGTATTCATATACACAGTTAATTTTGACAGAAGAGCAGTGAACCGAGCAGTTATCATAGAACATTGATCACCGAGCATGCAAAATCAGAATTTTGTACAGTATATGATAAGGGGAGTATATCTAAATATACTATTTCATTGACTAATGTATATACTGTCCGTTCAGTCAAATTTTGCAAGTATATAGATTTTTGAGCTATGACTTTGAAAGTAGTTCTTTCAAACATCTCAACTAATGTCAAAAGGGGAGATTGTTACTACTTATTAAGTTGCCATTAGTTTTATATCCAAAGTCATTCTATATACTCTAGTCGATTACTACTACCGAAACATTCAGTCGGTATGCACAAAACAGTTGGTTAAAGAAGAAAGTGTTCACAGAGCCCAGTATACACCGAGCTGTCTATCGAGTAACACTATATGTCTACCAAGCAACAATAATGATACAACGAGTTGATATACACCGAGTGAAACATTTTATCATTGAACCTAGACACACATGTGGAAACATGTTACAAGATCGAGGAACAAAGAACCGTTACCACATTGGAAATTGCACTTAAGGATTGTGTATGATTTTGAGGTCATCTAACCAATGAAATATTTTGTATGGTTATTCATTCGACAAATCAAGTTTGTAAGATCAAAGCAATGAACCAGAACACCGACATAAGATATCTATTTATATAGCATGGATTGAGATCAGAGATATAGAAAAAAGAAGAGATATAGAGGTGTATGAAGAAAGCACTGAAGTGTTATGACTATTATAGAGACATAGAGGTCACCGAGAAGGATTTCAGAGAACAATCAAAGAACAAAGTAAATAGAAGGGTTTACCGAGTTACTTTATGGGTTACCGAGGTATTCTATAAGCAAGGTAATCTCACTTTGAGCACATAGAATCTGCTATAACATTTCAGATGTAAAGTTGCAGATATTTGTAAAGATTTATTGTAATATTTTGAAGTTGTAAGAGAAACCTTTAACAGGGTAAAAGACTCTAGCAAAGTCTATAAATTGTAAAGCCTTTAACCAGGTGCAACATTTAGAATAAGTGTTGTAAAATCCTTTAGCAAGGTAGATCTAAAGATCTTGATACTCCTAACAGGGTAAGCTATCAGAAATAGCTAAACATGTAGCTCTAACCGAGCACTCTTTATTATTGCAGTAGTGAAGTTGTGGGTGCCATCCCCACCGTAGTTTTTCTCTCTAACCAAGAGTTTCTGTGTAACCAAAATATATGTGTTGTGGAGTGAATCATGTATGATTCTTATCTATTTGTTTTAGCTTTATGTTATGTTGCAGTAGTTTTTGGTTTATGCATAACAGTAAAGATATTGTTGTTAAAAGGTTTTGAAGTATTGATTCACCCCTCCCCTCTCAGTACATTAGCTTTCCATATTGGGCCTAACAAATCACCCATTCATTTTTTTTCTTCAACTTTAGCAGCTAAAGATTTCTCCTCAATAGTGCAGCTTGTGGAATCAACTAGTACCGGTCCATCTTCTTTGATAGCAATAAACACTATAGACGTATAAATCTATCCACTTTCCTAAATAAATATTTAATATTTATTTTAACCCCATTCCTCCTATTAATTCAATTTTATTTAATTAATTTCTTCATTTTCATCTATTTGATTAAATGAAGTACTCAATTTATTTAATTAAATTCACCTAAACCTTTTCTAGCCTTTAATTCAATAAATCACTTTATTTAATTAATTCCCCTTTCTCCCTTTTAAATTAAATTTACATTTAATTAAATTGATCCTTGCAAATAAATAAATCAAAATTCTTGTTTGCTTATCCATTTGACATTCCTTACATACTCGATTAGTAGGCTTAACAATTTTAGGTAAATCTCTAATAGCTTGAGTAGAACTGATCTTAGTCATTGAGTCAAAATTAACTAGACACATTCTCCTATGCCACATTTCATCAATATGAGAAATCAAATAACTTTTCTCACCAACATTCAAATGAAAGATATTACCTTCAGTCTTAGTTCTAGATGCAATTTCTATACCAGAGGCATTTAGGATCTTGAATTTTACATTCTTGAATTGCAAATCATAGCCTTTATCAACCACCTGTGCAACACTTAAAAGATTATGTTTCAAACCTTCAACATACAAGACATCATCAGTGTTATGCTTACCATCAAAGGAAATAAAACGCCTACAATGGATCACACAAGCTTTGCCATCTCCAAATCTTACAATTCCACCATCATACCTTTTCATATTCACAAGTTTGCTTTTATCACTCGTCACAATTGTCAATCACCCATTCATTTTTCTCTTCAACTTTAGCAGCTAAAGATTTCTCCTCAATAGTGCAGCTTGTGGAATCAACTGGTACCGGTCCATCTTCTTTGATAACAATAAACACTATAGACGTATAAATCTGTCCACTTTCCTAAATAAATATTTAATATTTATTTTAACCCCATTCCTCCTATTAATTAAATTTTATTTAAATAATTTTTTCATTTTCATCTATTTGATTAAATGAATTACTCAATTTATTTAATTAAATTCACCTAAACCTTTTCTAGCCTTTAATTAAATAAATCACTTTATTTAATTAATTCCCCTTTCTCCCTTTTAAATTAAATTTGCATTTAATTAAATTGATCCTTGCAAATAAATAAAAAGAAATTCTTGTTTGCTTATCCATTTGACATTCCTTCCATACCCGATTAGTAGGCTTAACAATTTTAGGTAAATCTCTAATAGCTTCAGTAGAACTGATCTTAGTCATTAAGTCAAAATTAACTAGACGCATTCTCCTATGCCACATTTCATCAATATGAGAAATCAAATAACTTTTCTCACCAACATTCAAATGAAAGATATTACCTTCAGTCTTAGTTCTAGATGCAATTTCTATACTAGAGGCATTTAGGATCTTGAATTTTACATTCTTGAATTGCAAATCATAGCCTTTATCAACCATCTGTGCAACACTTAAAAGATTATGTTTCAAACCTTCAACATATAAGACATCATCAGTGTTATGCTTACCATCAAAGGAAATAGAACATCTACAATGGATCACACAAGCTTTGCCATCTTGTGGAATCAACTGGTACCGATCCATCTTCTTTGATAACAATAAACACTATAGACGTATAAATCTGTCCACTTTCCTAAATAAATATTTAATATTTATTTTAACCCTATTCCTCCTATTAATTAAATTTTATTTAATTAATTTCTCCATTTTCATCTATTTGATTAAATGAATTATTTAATTTATTTAATGAAATTCACCTAAACCTTTTCTAGCCTTTAATTAAATAAATCACTTTATTTAATTAATTCCCCTTTCTCCTTTTTAAATTAAATTTACATTTAATTAAATTGATCCTTGCAAATAAAGAAATCTAATTTATTTATTAAATCCCCCTTGTATTCATGCAAGTTGCATCTATTTTAGTTGAAATAAAACAATTTTATTTTAATTAAAATCCTTTTCCCTCATCCACTTGCATTTTCCTACATCTCCCACTTGCCTCCTAAACTCCTTCTAGATTCTTCTAATCACTTCCAATTTAGCCTATTTCATCTCCTAATTATTGTCACATTCCTAAGCAAAGGGAAGTCACTTCTCAAAGCCTCCAAAGTCTTCAATAACCATTAAAGGTTTTGTGTCTTGAAATGGTTAACCTCTAAAGTATTCCAAACCATTAAAGGATCTTACATAACCAATTATGGTTAACTCATCTTTTACCTTTGGTTAGAGACTTTCCTCTAACTTAACCATCCTTTTGACTCAAAAGTATCATCAAACACTTATGACTTTGACCATAGTTATCCTATTAACCCTTGCACAAGAGTTTACCCCTTGGATAAAAACTGTATCTATTGGATAACCCTAACCTAACCTTAACCCTTACCTCCTAGGGTAACCTTCATGTCTTCTCAGGCATTTAATGCTTCTTGCATTTCCTCTCAAGCAACCTCTTGTTGATAATTGTCACCATTTCACTGGTGAGAATTGCAAACATAGATTGATTAATTTTCAATCCTAGCCCTTGTTAAGATTATTCAATATTAACCATCCATTGCCCTATTTTCCCTATAAATAGATAGAGCTCAAATTCTTCATTTTCAATAGTCTAAAAGTTTCGTGTATCTACATTATAGCCTAATTTACTAAACATTTTAACCTCTCTTTGTTAAAACATCATCATAGCATTTAAAAGCATTTTTCCATATCATAGAATATCAATGCTAGGCTAGTATATCCTTTTAGCATAATTGGTTAATCTTTTATCATATCACTATCTTCATTTTAAGCTTAATCATCACAGTTTTAACACATCATATAGATCTTAGAAATGCATTCATGCATGTAGATCAAATATCACTCGTTCTTGGAGTTGTCATTCCTAAGTCACTTTCTCAATGATCTGAGAACAAAATATTGGCTTTAGGGATCCTGTGAGATAGAGAACAATGGGACACCCCTTGGGAAGTTGAACTAATTCTATTAGTTCATATACTTGCACCAAGAGTCTCATTGGTATGCGGGTCTTTTGACCTCGAGTTATTCATTTTGGTCACCACATTTTCCCGTATACATTTCTGGCTCCCACTGTGGGGCTCATCCCCCAAAATAACATCATTTTTTGTGCAGGATAAGGATTGTAAACACACTAGTGATGAATACTAAGAGGGGGGTGTGAATTAGTATGCCCAAAAACTGAACCAAATTCTTAAGCAATTTTACTGCAGACCAGTATAGTAGTTTAAACAACAAACCAATTAAAACACAGATAAGCCAAATAGAAAATAAAGCACTCACCCACATAATCACAATCACCATAACACAAGATATTTTGACGTGGAAACCCAAATGGGAAAAAAACCACAGTGAGTAAAACTCACAAGTCAACTATCTGCAAAATAGTAACCAGACCGGTTAAGGCCTTACAATGTTCTTCACCAGAACAGATCCTGTTAGTAATCTAGATCTCTGTTAGGAGATAAGTCTTGTTAAAGACTACCCTATTAAATGATTTAAGATCCAAAACTGTGAACCACCTTGTTAGAGGATTTACAATAGGCTTGACTAGGCCTACCCGGTTAAGGGTTTCAGACTTGTCGAAGAGATTAGTAATCAACATGTGAATGATCTAGAAAGTACCACAAAATGCATGATTAGATCCTTGACTACTCTTTGTTAATGCATTGCAACATTACTTCAGTCTTCTATCCTTTGCATGTTCAATCTTTATCGCACGATACTTCTATAACAACTTCACTTTTCAACACACATACACACACGTTAAAACCCTAGACATGATGTCCTTAAATAGGAAGCTGATTTCATGTCGGTCCAATAAAATTGGATTACAATTTCCTAGGTTCAAAGCATCTAGATACATTTGCTAACATGACACAACACTACCAAAGTGTTGGTAGATGATAACTCATCACACTATATAGTTTTACCGATTGAATCACCGCATCGGTGTCAGTGGATGATAACTCATCACACTTTACAATTTTACCGATTTAACACAATATACTGATTAACGAACAAAGACTGGTAAACTGGAACATAGTGTTTCGATCAAAAAGATTAACTGCGGCTAGGGGTCCTCGTTCCGCTTGAGGTCTTCATATCGCTTGAGGTCTTCGGTCATGCTATGACCGGTAAGCTTCTTTTGCAAAACACCGATAGTCTTCTACAAACAAAGACTATACATACAATGACATATAATACTAGTGTGATCAATACAACACATATTACCGGTGGAGAATAGCTCATACATAAAAAAGTGTGTGTCCATCAATGACAATCATAACTAAACATCATCAAAATGCCAACAATCTCCCCCTTTGGCATTGATGGCAACACTTAGGAAATTTTGACATCTAAGTGCTTACAAAACAAAAATGATGCCATAATCAAAATTACTCCCCCTAAGCATATACACTACTCCCTTTGCCAAAATTACAATCATGTACTACTTCAATTCCATTCCCCATAAAATTTTCAATTCAATACCACTGCCCCTTTGCCAACAATGACAAAGTAATACAAAACATAGTGGATTTACCACTCCCCTGATTTACCAAAATCATATTGCATAACATAAAAACAAAGTATATGTTTATGACAATAAAGAGTAAAACTTTTCAAAAATAGATTTAAAGTTTTTCAAAATCTCCTTCATGTCTGTTGACCAGGAATCGAGAAGTGAGGTAGCAACCTCACTCTCAGTCTTCATTTGGAAAGATAATTCTTCCATGGCCTCGATAGTGCTCATCTCTTGTGTGACAATAATAACTTCCAAGTTCAGAAATAACTTCTGAAGAACCTGCAACTTAGGTAATAGGATTAGCTGTAACTCCTACAGATTTAGAGTCCACTTGCAGATCTCCGCTTCAATCTTTGCAATCTGTTGCCGGTGATTCTGAATGGTCTGCCCATACATTGTGAAAGAATCATATGGTACTTTGAAGGTCTCCACATACTCCTTCAGTTCTGATTGGAGTTGACCTTTCTTCTTCAAAGCATCATCATAGAATAGATCGGGCTGGCATATCTTGCTCAAAAGTATTTGTCCTTCAGCCATTGCTAGACTGATATCATCTTTCTGATGGATCAGCTTGGTTCTATCCTCCTCAATTTTCTTCACCAGTGCAACATTCAGTTCCTTTTCATGGGTTTTCTTTGCAGTGGCCTGGGCAACATCTTCTAGTGATTGAACTTGATCATCCACTACTATGCATAATAGTTTTAGCTTGGCCAACGAGGAATCGGTATTGGGGAGGTTAGTACTGGGGATTAGATTGGAACGAGTGTCAACAACAAATTGAATGACATCATGTTCTTTATTTTTCCTTAGTTCTTCCAATCTATCTTGAGCTAGTTGAATGCTCCTCAGTAGCTCATTTTCATCTACCGATTGAGTAAGATAGGCAAGAGTCAAATCACTGTGACCAGTGGGATCAACTTGTTTGGTTTGATCGCCTGTTGCCTTAGGAGTCTGTCCTCCTTCCTTTGATTTGTTCTCCTCTTGTTTCCTCTTCTCTTGCTCTTCTTTTTCCTTTTCCACTCTCTCTTTGTCTTTTTTTTCTTTCTTTTCTCTCCCCATGTCTTCTTTTTCTTGCTTCGCTCTTTCTTTCTCCTGTTTCTCTTTCTCTTCAGTCTTCTTCTCTTCTTCTTTCTTCCTCTCTTCTTCCTTCTTCTTCTCTTCTTCCTTCTCCTGCACTCTCTTCTTCTCTTCTTCTTTCTTCTTAACTCTGTTCTTCTCTTCTTCCTCCTTATCCTTCTTTTCTTTCTCTACTTTCCTCTTTTCTTCTTCGTCCTTCATTTCTTTCTCTACTTTCCGCTTTTCTTCTTCTTTCTCTTTTCTTTCTCGGCTTGAATGTTAAGTGTAGTATTCACCAGTGCATCATCTAATGAATCTACATCAATAGGAACAATTTCCTCAGCTTGTCTATTAGCATCAGAGACCTTTTTCATCTGGACAACTTCTTGAGCTCACAGATGAGTGTCTTTTTCCACTTCATGAATTTTTCCTCTGAGTAGCTGAAGTCTTATTCTTCTCATGAAAAAGATTCCTTTTAATTGATCAATAATCTCAAACAATTCTGAATTTGAGGCATATGGAAAATATTAAGCAAAAATTTTCTCCCTGATTTCTTGTTCCTTTTCAATGGCAATGCACCATTTATTGTCCAAAGAATCATACAAAGATTTAGAAGTAACTGATTTAATATTAGTAGGTGACCGATCATTATCACTTAAATATTTAATAAGTTCTTGTTCAATATCCTTCTTTTCAATATCATTGAAATCATCAAAATATTTTTTAAATCATCAAGAACTTTCCTTCTAATATTCTTTATGGTCCTTTGACAATGTGTCATAGGCTTGTAAGAAGAAATATCTATATTTATTGGTGCAAAAGTTGCAGATACATTACCGGTAAGCTTGGTCTTCTTAATCGGTTGCCTCGTCTTCTTTAATTCTTCTTCTGATTCAGTGTCTCTAGAATTCTATGCTCCGTTCTTGGTTTTCCTCTTCCTTTCAAATACCTTTGGCGGAATAGCCTCCGGTTTCTTTTTGGCTAGTGACCTCTTGGTCACTTTAGGACTGGCAGCAGATGTACTTCAGTAGGTTTGATCCTCTCTAAGTAAGTACCGACCCTCTTCTTCTTTGGATCCTGCGGTGAAGTAAGTAGGGTAGAGGCATAAGCAGTAAGTATATCATTCACCACTTCATAGCCCATAGGCTCAACTTCATCTTGTCTAGGCTCAACCGCTTCCATTATGGAATGATCCACTTTGATTGTGAAGCAGATATCATCTTCATATTTTTTAACCAGATCACCCGATATTCTTGTTCGCTGGTTCATCTTTAATTTGAACTCATCAAAGTACCTATTAAGAGTCTCCAGATAAGTAGATCCTACTGCTTGCAGACTCTCCTTGATTTGTCTTGTGACTGGTAGGTTACTTGACCACTGAACATCACCAACTCCCAGAAAATACCCTTGAAAATAGAAAAATAATCCAACCAGTTGTTGACCGAATTTGAATCTTAGAGAATTATGCTCTTTGATTGATTTAAAATTCTCAATGAGTTGTTTTTGCATACAGGTTCACAAGTCATACTCAACATCATCCTTGATCATCCGATAAGCGACATGCACCGTAGTTGTAGGAATAGAGTTCATCCTGCTAGCATAGAATACTCTGTAACCAATCACCATGCACACATACTTCACCAAGTCATCTCTTATGGTGTTAATAGTCATTGCCTGCTTGTCGCTCATAGAACTAGTGAGCTCTGTCACTTTGAATTTGGTGATCTTGCGTAGAACAACGACTTCTCCAACATTGCAGAAATTGGTCATGACATGGATTGCCTCCGGGGTGATATCGTGGGTTCGGTCAAGATACATCTTTCCGCCCTGAACCTTGCTGAGAATGATTCTAATTTGATCATCTGTGAATTCTTCGAGAAAATACACCGCAATGTGAAATTTCTTTTTCTTGATCACACTATATTTTGGTTTAATCTTCTTGTCTTTCCCATAGAACAAACTTAATTGGGAGTGAATCATTAGAGACCCTAGGTCTTCTAGTTTGCAACCAATATAACCAGAAATATCCCCTTCAACAATGACTCTTGCGAGAATTTGGGATAGGGCATTATATTTCACCTTCGCTTTGGATGCAAAAGTCATGACTAAATAATTTCAAATGATGAGAGTTATTTGACAAAAAATACCTTTTCACTTCGAACTAGGGTTCACCGATGTCGAGCACAACACACTTTTCCAAGAGCTTACTTTGTCGATCTGACTTCCACATTGATATCTTGAAATGGCTGCAAAATATTTTGCTATATTTCTTTTTGGATTCTTTCAAATGCAAGATGAATCACTCTTGTTGCGCTGCTCAAGCTAGAAAAATTCTTCTTCAAAAAATAGGTAAGTAAAAATGACGACAAGAGTCACTTTTAAACATGCTCCTACCTACCATAAAAAAATGCATCATCGATAGGGTACAAACCCTAACTTTACAACTTTATTTCTTTTTTTGGTTGACAGGTAACCGATACTGATAAAAACACTTTACCGATATACACCGGGGGTCCGAAACATTGTCACTGATATGTTCTCCCTTAAGCTTTTCAAAACTTAATTTGTCATTTTAGAGGTCTCCACACTGGGTGCAGAAATGGGTACATATTGTGGTATCTCTTCAGACTTCTTCTTCCAAGTTTTGTTCATAACAGCTTGAACGACTTCAACATCGGCCTTTCCTTTCCCTTTTGGGTTGAGCGGTCTATCTTCCAGTGGATTCTTTTTCAGTTTGCATGTTCTGGCAATATGTCCTAGTTTGTGACAATGATAGCATACCATACCAGGTGCTCTCCACGGTCTGGTGTTCACATTTCCATTCTTCCTCCTACATGTTGCAGCTGTGTGACCGCTACCACGACAGATCAAACAGGTTGCTCTCCAACTATTTGCCACTCCATAACCATTGTACCGGTTTGGGTTCCGATTCATAGGAGGTTCCGAGACAACTCCTTTAGATCTTGATGCATAACTTCCAGGGCTGTTCATAAGTGATCTGCACTCAAAATATCTATGCCCAAACTTGTTGCATGCATAACAATGACCATTAAATCTACCAGTTCTAGCCTTGTGGTTATACACATTGTTTTGCATGTAATGGAAATTATTATAAGCCTTGCTTCTACACACATTGGCAGTATGTCCTTCCTTATGGCAGTTAAAGCATACGGGTTTGAACTTTGGCTTACCTTTGCTTCGGTTGATCTTAGGTGCCGATTGCTCCTTTGGTGCATCAGTCTTGGTTCTAGAGGTTTCACCTTCCTCATATGCAGAGAAACCAAGTCCAGAGGTATCCTTTGATGGCTTCATTGATTCTAGCTTTTGGTCTAGCTTCGCAGCACTCCGGTTGAACTTTGCAAGTATCTCCTTTATCTCATCAAGTTCCTTGGAAAGAGCATCATTGGTCTTCATCAAGGTTTCATTATGAGAAATGGCTACATTGATTTCTGCTTGCATTTATTCTTTCTCTTCCTTACCCTCTTGCAGATAAGCGGCAATGGTACCAATTTCTTGGTTTAACTTGAAGATCTCACGCTCCTTGTCCTTCACTAGATCTTCAACTTTTCTTCTATTTTCTAGCTCCTGACTCATCCTGATAGTCAGTCCTTCTAGCTCCCTCCTTACATTAGTTTTGGACTCATTCAATTTCTCCACTTCTTGGACTAGGGCATCCATGTCCGCTTCATCAGAAGAGCAGTTCTCAGTAATTTCTATCATTTGCTCAACAAGCTCTCTTCTTTTGGCTAAAGAGGCTTTATACTTGATTTTAAGTTCATCATAGGCTCTCTCAGATTCAACCAAATGGTGAGTGAGTTTCCTCATGCTGTATTTCCCCATATCTCCTTTCAAGTGGTTAGACTTAGAGAAAGTTGAGCTTTGATACCAATTGATGAATACTAAGAGGGGGGTGAATTAGTATGCCCAAAAACTTAACTAGTTTCTTAAGAAATATTATCGTAGATTGATATAATAGTTTAAACAGCAAACCGGTTAAAACACAGATAAGACAAATATCAAATAAAGCATTCACCCACAGAAGAACAATCACCATAACACAAGATATTTTGACGTGGAAACCCAAATGGGAAAAAAACCATGGTGAGTAAAACTCACAAGTCAACTATTTGCAAAATAGTAACCAGACCGGTTAAGGCCTTACAATGTTCTTCACCAGAACAGATCCTGTTAGGAATCCAGATCTCTGTTAGGAGATAAGTCCTATTAAAGACTACCCTATTAAAGGATTTCAAATCCACAACTGTGAACCACCTTGTTAGAGGATTTACAATAGGCTTGACTGGGCCTACCCGGTTAAGGGTTTTAGACTTGTCGAAGAGCTTAGTAATCAACAAGTGAATGATCTAGAAAGTAGCACAGAATGATTGATTAGATCCATGACTGCTCTCTATTAATGCATTGCAACATTACTTTGGTCTTCTATCCTTTGCATGTTCAATCTTTATCGCATGATGCTTCTATAACAACTTCACTCTTCAACACACATACACACACATTAAAACCCTAGACATGATGTCCTTAAATATGAAGCTGATTTCATGTCGATCCAATAAAATTGGATTACAATTTCCTAGGTTCAAAGAATCTAGACACATTTGGTAACACGACACAAAAACACTGCCAAAGTGTCGGTGGATGATAACTCATCACACTATACAGTTTTACCGGTTTAATCACCACATTGATGCCGGTGGATGATAACTCATCACACTTTACAATTTTACCAGTTTAACATAGTATACCATTAATGAACAAAGACTGGTAAACTGGAACATAGTGTTTCGAAAAAAAAGATTAACTATTGCTAGGGGTCCTCGTTCCGCTTGAGGTCTTCGGTCATGCTATGACTAGTAAGATTCTTCTACAAAACACCGATAGTCTTCTACAAACAAAGACTATACATACAATGGCATATAATACCAGTGTGATCAATACAACACATATTACCGATGGAGAATAGCTCATACATAAAAAATTGTGTGTCCATCAATGACAATCATAACTAAACATCATCAAAATGCCAACAATCTCCCCCTTTGGCATTGATGGCAACACTTAGGAAACTTTGACATCTAAGTGCTTACAAAACAAAAATGATGCCATAATCAAAATTACTCCCCCTAAGCATATACACTACTCCCTTTGCCAAAATTACAATCATGTACTACTTCAATTCCATTCCCCATAAAATTTTCAATTCAATACCACTCCCCCTTTGCCAACAATGACAAAGTAATACAAAACATAGTGGATTTACCACTCCCCTGATTTACCAAAATCATATTGCATAACATAAAACAAAGTATATGTTTATGACAATAAAGAGTAAAACTTTTCAAAAATAGATTTAAAGTTTTTCAAAAACTCCTTCATGTCTGTTGACCAGGAATTGAGAAGTGAGGCAACAACCTCACTCTCGGTCTTCATCTGGAAAGATAATTCTTCCATGGCCTCAATAGTGCTCATCTCCTATGTGACAATAATAGCTTCCAAGTTCAGAAAGAACTTCTAAAGAACCTGCAACTTAGGTAATAGGATTAGTTGTAGCTCCTACAAAATTAGAGTCCACTTGCAGATCTCCGCTTCAATCTTTGCAATTTGTTGCCGGTAATTCTGAATGGTCTGCCCATACATTGTGAAAGAATCATATGGTACTTTGAAGGTCTCCAGATACTCCTTTAGTTCTGATTGGAGTTGACCTTTCTTCTTCAAAGCATCATCATAGAATAGATCGGGCTGGAATATCTTGCTCAAAAGCATTTGTCCTTCAGCCATTGCTAGACTGATATCATCTTTCTGATGGATTAGCTTGGTTCTATCCTCCTCAATTTTCTTCACCAGTGCAACATTCAGTTCCTTTTCATGGGTTTCCTTTGCAGTGGCTTGGGCAACATCTTCTAGTGATTGAACTTGATCATCCACTATTATGCATAATAGTTTTAGCTTGGCCAACGAGGAATCGGTACTGGGGAGGTTAGTACCGGGGATTAGATTGGAAAGAGTGTCAACAACAAATTGAATGACATCATGTTCTTTATTTTTCCTTAGTTCTTCCAATCTATCTTGAGCCAGTTGAATGCTCCTCAGTAGCTCATTTTCATCTACCGATTGGGTAAGATAGACAAGAGTCAAATCACTGTGACCAGTGGGATCAACCTGTTTGGTTTGATCGCAGGTTTCCTTAGGAGTCTGTCCTCCTTCCTTTGATTTGTTCTCCTCTTGTTTCCTCTTCTCCTGCTCTTCTTTTTCCTTTTCCGCTCCCTCTTTGTCTTTTTTTTCTTTCTTTTCTCTATCCATGTCTTCTTTTTCTTGCTCCGCTCTTTCTTTCTCCCATTTCTCTTTCTCTTCAGTCTTCTTCTCTTCTTCTTTCTTCCTCTCTTCTTTCTTCTTCTTCTCTTCTTCCTTCTCTTGCACTCTCTTCTTCTCTTCTTCTTTCTTCTCAACTCTCTTCTTCTCTTCTTCCTCCTTATCCTTCTTTTCTTTCTCTGCTTTCCTCTTTTCTTCTTCGTCCTTTATTTCTTTCTCTGCTTTCCTCTTTTCTTCTTCTTTCTTCTTTTCTTTCTCGACTTGAATGTTAACTGCATTATTCACCAGTGCATCATCTAATGAATCTACATCAATAGGAACAATTTCCTCAGCTTGTCTATTAGCATCAGAGACCTTTTTCATCTGGACAACTTCTTGAGCTCACAGATGAGTGTCTTTTTCCACTTCATGAATTTTTCCTCTGAGTAGCTGAAGTCTTATTCTTCTCATGAAAAGGATTCCTTTTAATTGATCAATAATCTCAAACAATTCTGAATTAGAGGCATCTGGAAAATATTAAGCAAAAATTTTCTCCCTGATTTCTTGTTCCTTTTCAATGGCAATGCACCATTTATTGTCCAAAGAATCATACAAAGATTTAGAAGTAACTAATTTAATATCAGTAGGTGACCAATCATTATCACATAAATATTTAATAAGTTCTTGTTCAATATCCTTCTTTTCAATATCATTGAAATCATCAAAATATTTTTTAAATCATCAAGAACTTTCCTTCTAATATTCTTTATGGTTCTTTGACAATGTGTCATAGGCTTGTAAGAAGAAATATCTATATTTATTGGTGCAAAAGTTGTAGATACATTACCGGTAAGCTTGGTCTTCTTAATCGGTTGCCTCGTCTTCTTTAATTCTTCTTCTGATTCAGTGTCTCTTGAATTCTATGCTCCGTTCTTGGTTTTCCTCTTCCTTTCAAATACCTTTGGCGGAATAGCCTCCGATTTCTTTTTGGCTAGTGACCTCTTGGTCACTTTAGGACTGGTAGTAGATGTAATCGGTGTCGATGCCGATGGCACACCTTTCTTCTTCTGCTTGGGTACTTCAGTAGGTTTGATCCTCTCTAAGTAATTACCGACCCTCTTATTCTTTGGATCCCATGGTGAAGCAAGTAGGGTAGAGGCATAAGCAGTAAGTATATCATTCACCACTTCATAGCCCATAGGATCAACTTCATCTTGTCTGGGCTCAACCGCTTCCATTATGCAATGATCCACTTTGATTTTGAAGCAGATATCATCTTCATATTTTTTAACCAGATCACCCGATATTCTTGTTCGCTGGTTCATCTTTAATTTGAACTCATCAAAGTACCTATTAAGAGTCTCCAGATAAGTAGATCCTACTGCTTGCAGACTCTCCTTGATTTGTCTTGTGATTGGTAGGTTACTTGACCACTGAACATCACCAACTCCCAGAAAATACCCTTGAAAATAGAAAAATAATCCAACCAGTAGTTGATCGAATTTGAATCTTAGAGAATTATCCTCTTTGATTGATTTAAAATTCTCAATGAGTTGTTTTTGCATACAGGTACACAAGTCATACTCACTATCATCCTTGATCATCCGATAAGCAGCATGCACCACAGCTGTAGGAACATAGTTCATCCTGCTTGCATAGAATACTTTGTAACCGATCACCATGCACACATACTTCACCAAGTCATCTCTTATGGTGTTAACAGTCATTGCTTGCTTGTCGCTCATAGAACTGGTGAGCTCTATCACTTTGGATTTCATTTTTCTTACAAAGCAATTCAGTTTCAAGAAACTTGCATTACTTTAAGTTTTTCCAGGATTTCATTTGCTAGATTAAACCAACAAATTGCTTTGTGGGAATAAAAAGAACATCATGCTTATTGGAGAAACATATCCAAATAGAGGATAGATCATCATTGCTTTGAAGGTTAAAAAAAACACTTGTTTGCCTTGTCTCGAAAGTGGAAGGTGTATCCTCTGCCATTAATTGGGTGACCAAATAACCAAATGACTCTTTTATGCTTTCTTTTACTTCAAGCAATTAAATCCTTTAGAAGGCCTTCCCTCTTGAGTTTCCCTTAGGGCACCATTAAGGCCAGTGAGAGGGGAACGATCTATGTTGGAAACAACTTTATCGCTAAGTGTTCCAACCCACTATAATCAAATGTGGAGGCTGATGAAAGTCCCCTCCAACGGTTTTGCTCAATGATTAGTCTTCCCCTAGTATCTTTAAGATACGTAAAGCCTTTATTCTAAAGGTTGGGAAGCCTCCCGATGGAGTTTATCATAGAAGACCAAATGAAGACCAAATGAAAGACTAATTAAAAAACATAGAATTAGAAGCTTTGAGCCAATTTAGTTACGAAACATTGGCAATATCATAGTGCAAGGGTGGGGAAGAATCCGCTCCCAAGATCACTCACCATATATCTCCCAAGATAACTGGTGCAGGGCACCTAACACTCCAAGCATGAAATTTTGTTTTCTTTCAAGTTTTGTGTATTGTCTTTGTGATGTAATAATGGACCAACCATTTGGGACTCAGTTGAGCCATGGTTGAGTTGTCCAAGTTTTGGTTTGAGTCATTTGTGTTCAGGATGCTGACAACCTGAGAAGTGAGATGCTTAGGTAGTTCACAACATAAGTACTCCAGATGAATGTATTCATGTAATAGGGGTCAATTGTGTTGTGTTTAGGACTTCTCGACCTTTAGGAGTCTTGAAAAGCATTAGAATGCAAAGTTGCATCTTAGGAGTAAAAAGATGTAAAAGTTGTTGAGCAACATTTTGCAATTTTTGCAAAAGTTGCATTTTTGGTTAAAGGAGTTGAAAAGTTGGTTGAACCAACTGAAGAAAGAGCATAAAAGCCAAAATTCAATTCATTGTACGAGTTGGAGGATTGGAAATGCAAGAACAAGTTTTTGGTTGTTGAAACAATCTTGTTTTCTTCACCGTTTGATAGTTTTCACTTGTTTATATTGCTTGGTACGGTCCAGTACGGACTTGATTGTGTAAAATCATTGTAGGACATGAGTGTTGATTGAATTTACTTTCCGTAATCTTGTTTTGTAGGTTTGATTGTTTATAGTTGTAGATATTTCTTCCATTCTTTGCAACTAGGTGTAAAACCCTTACAAGTAGGGTTTAAGAGCAAAAATGGCTCTAACCTGAGCATTCTTTGATGGAACCTATTGAAATCATTAAGAATTATAGGTTAGGGTCTGTATATAGTTTTAGGAAAGGATTTTTGGTTTTGTAGGTCCTTGAGGAGGAGATACAACGAAGCCCTAGGCTCACCGTTGGGAGTAGGTGAGTTAGGGCAACAGGAAAATTGAGTTTTAAGAGCACATGGGGATTGGTCTAGGACAAAGTGTCATATGGATGGAAAGCCATTTGAGTGCCCTTGAGTAATCCCTGATTGTTTGAAGAATAATTTTTGACTAGTGAAGGGTTAAAAACATATCTTTCAAAGTCACCCGGTGAGGCCTAAACCCTAAAAAATAGTGCAACTTTGGAAATCCAATTTGTACAGATAACCCAGAAGCACATTTTCATTATTGTCTATAAATCCCAAAAGGGTACTTGAATCCATAATTTATTTCTAGCCTTGTTTGTAAAGTTTAGAAACTAAGTCCCTAAAACCGCCAAGGGAGGGCTAATTCAATTAGGCCTATTTGAGCCGGGTAGAGACCTAGAAAGGTTAGAAAGCCAAAAAGATGGGATTGGTGATCCTAAAAGCCTCAAAATTCTTCAAAGACACTTGGTAGATGCATTGTGAGTCCATTGGATGTGGTTGTGTGTTGAGATCCTTGCAGGAGTAGTTGGAGCCCTGGAGTGGTGTGTGTGATTGAAGTGGCAATCTCAAGAGGTGGAGTTGTTTGTGCAAAACCATTGGCTATACCTAGGAGGCAAGCCAAATAGGTTAAGACCTTGGAGGTCTCATTGGCATAAACCCCTACTAAGTTCCATTGGATGGATTTGAGTAGTTGAAGGGTTAAGGAAGACAAGACAATCCAGAAGGTGTATTGGATCAAGCTCTAAGACTCTCTGCATTAGAGTGGTATCAGAGCCATTCTTTGAAATATTTGGTGTATGTTAGATTGTGAAGAATCATAAGCAAGTAAAATGCCTCCAAAGGAAATGACTCCAGAAGCCATCCAACACTTGGTGGCAGAGATGATAGAAGGAATGAAGGATGCAAAAGGAAGTAGAGGAGCCAGAGAGGTTAAGAAGGAGAAGGGGAAGGTAAAGAAATAATGGGGTGATGAGACTGATGAAGAAGTGGAAGATGGAGAGGAACCAACAATAGTAGCAATGCTTCAAGACCAAAATCTATTCTTGGATGTAGTCAAATAAATTTCCAAAGACAACTTGGATGGACTACCCACCTATGGAGGAAATCTCAATGGAGAAGATTTTTTAGATTGGATAGAGGCCATAAATAATCACTTTTATTATAAAGAGGTAGCAGAGGAGAAAAGAGTAAATTTGGACAAATCAAGATTGAGAGGATCAACATTAGTTTGGTGGAATATGATGCAAGAAGAAAGGATACAAGAAGGTAAGAAGAAGATAACTTCATGGGAGCGTATGAAGATCAGACTTAAGGCTCAATTTCTACCAGGGGATTATGAAGTTCAAATCCTTAAGAAACTGCAAAATATGAAACAAAGGGAGTTAGATGTCAATGCATAGACTGAGGAATACCACAAGCTCAGTTTGAGGACTACAAAGCATGAGAATGAAGTAGAGAAGTTGGCTAGGTAGATGAATGAATTTAGACAAAACATACAAGACGAGATAAGTATCCTCACACCTGACATTGTCCATAAGTGTTTTCAGTTTGCCTTAAGGGAAGAGGAGAAGATCAAGAGGAGAAGTGAACAAAATAAAAAACATAGAGGTGGTAAGAATTTCAGAGGTAGAGGAACCTTTGGTAGGGGGCAGAAATCATCAAGAAATGAAGAGCATCAAAGCCAAGAAGGTAGTGGGGACTCTGAAAGAGGAACATTTAGAGGATCCTTTAGAGGAAGGAGCAATTTTAGGGGCAAGTTTGAAAACTCAGGAATAGGAAATATGGTCTTCACCGGTAGGTGTTATAATTGCAATCAAGTTGGGCATACCATGAGTAAGTGCCCGGGGAAAAGCCTCAAGTTCCTCAAGCTCTTACATGGGTGGAAGAAGGACACAATTGGTGCAAGAGGAGGACACTTAGAATGTGACTTCTTCAATCAGCAAGGCAGAGCCAGTGACAGATGGAGAAAACTTAATGATGAGAAGGATAATGCTCAAGATACCCCAAGCTCAAAAACCACCACATAGGAAAAAATTGTTTAGGACCACTTGCAAGTCACAAGGGAAGATTTGTAAGGTGATTGTAGATTCAGGGACCACTTGCAAGTCACTCCTTACAAGGTATCATGGCTCAACCGAGGTCAACATGTCTTGGTTGATGAACAAGAATGGGTGGACTTTGAAATTGGTGAGTATAAGGATAGATTATTATGTGACATACTGCCTATGGATGCTTGTCATTTGCTGTTGGGCCATCCATGGCATTATGATATGAGAGCTAGTCATGATGGAGAAAAGAACAACTATCTTATCACCAAGAATTGGAAGAAGTACCAAATGAATCTGGTAACTGATCCAAAGGAAGAAAAGAAAATAGGCTCAAGTGTGATGCTGATGAGAGGTAAAGAGTTTCTCAAAGTGTTGAAGCAAGAAGGTCATCAAGGCCATGCTATAGTATTGAAGCCTAGAGATGAAGCTAAGGCAGATCCAATGAGTGAAGTTCCTCAAGAGGTGCAAGGTCTACTCAAACAATATGCAAAAGTAATAGGAGATGACAAGCCTGATTCTTTGCCTCCAATGAGAGATGTGAATCATCAAATAGACTTAATACCAGGGGCCAATCTGCCAAACAAAGCTACCTATAAAATGACACCTTGTCAAAATGAAGAGATCACCAAACAAGTGCAACAACTCTTAGACAAAGAGTTTATCAAGAAGAGTTTGATTCCATGTGATGTTCCTACTGTGTTAGTGCCTAAAAAGGGAGGAAAATGGAGAATGTTTGTTGAACACAAAGTACCACTGAGAGGGGGGGTGAATTAGTGGTTCCTAAACTTTTTAACTTTCAAATCAACTTTAGAATATCAGTTATTCACTTAAACACTAAACAATCAAACTGGTAGAACAAGAAAGAAAGCCAAGGAGATAATTCACACAAGTGTAACTCCCAACACCAGATTTATGAGGAAAACCCAATGTGGGAAAAACCTTGGTGAGAAAAGCTGCTGGAGACTACTGCTCCAATCCGGCCTCACAGGTAAAACACAAAATTACAAAGATTTAGGGCACCAACCCAAGGAGCACCAACCCCTGCACCAAGTTTCAACTTGGCGATGTATATTGAAATACTATTTGAATACAATTAAGGCTTCTTGTTGCAAATGAATTCTGCAACTCTTTGATCAAATAACTCACTGCCGGTTGATAGTCTTTTCTTCTCCACTGAATCACACTATCGGTTGTGAGATAACTTTCTCTGATTCTCGGCCTCTGTTATCTCTCTCTCTCTCTCTCTCTCTCTCACACACACACACACACACACAATCTCTCAACACACTTTGTCACACTTGGATGTTGCCTGCTCTGCCACACCTTGCCGGTTTAGCTTAACTATGAAACTATAGTTATGCCGATAGAACCCTCTCACCGGTATGCTTGCTCACTTACTCTGCAACTTTCTTAGAACTATTTTTAAGGATAGAAATTCTTCTCTTTCACTTAATCTCTCTTTTCTCTTCTTCTTCTTCTCTACAACATCAACTTGTTCTGTCTCGAGCTCTCCTCTTTATCCCGTGATTTCTCACTAGAACGCAATTCAAACTTCGGAGCGGTTAGGGTTTCCTCTTCTCGACACAATATTTAAGAGATCCAATCCAGCCTATCTTGGATCAATCACCTATCCTTCAGGGATGCATCTATACACGGTTTCCATTATCCAACGCATATTTGCTAAAAATAGCAATCTCAAACAAGATCTCCTACCTTGAAATCTATCGACACATAAAACGCTTCAGCTATTTTCTTTTCAAGGTCTTCCTGAATTGGATTTCCTTTGCATTGATCTAGGCACCAACTACTCCTTGATCTTCCTCTATCATTCTTTCTTCCTCAAGCCGCATCGGTCAGTTACAATCCTGTGATTTATGGCTATTTCATTTATATTGACTGACAATTTTACCAACCATGTCGATGGTGGCTTTATCAAACTTTGCCTATTTACCACCTCGACTCCACATTGCATCACCATGGTTAATCACTCTGCTCACCGACACGTAGTCGGTTCAAACTTGAACATTCAAGAAACTCATACCAGTACATGCCTTTACCGGTAAGGCCTTCTTCTTCTTCTTACCAGAAGTGCACATTATGCCGATAACACATCTTCACCTCCAGTGGTTTGTGATAACTTTAACATTCTCCCTCTTCATCATAAATAGGCAGCCATCTGCTAGACCGGTTTATTGCTCAACATGTTGACACACAAACAACTTTCATCCCGGTTTATGCCTTACCGTTAAGATTTCATTCTGTCTGCTCACTCTTATGTGAATTGCCATCATGCCGATTGACATCAATGACAATTTAATGCCAAAATGCCAACAATCTCCCCCTTTGGCATTTATGTCAACTTCTTGCAAGACACTTCATACCGGTACATTTATCCCCCTTTGACACAATGACAAAGGGTACTGTGCACTCCCCCTTTGATTTATACCAAGCTCCCCCTTTCACCACTACCAACTCCCCTTGAACCACATGAAGCCTTCCTAGTCGAATGACACAATTCCCAACTTGTGTTAGAGGTACTCAAAATTACTTACCGGTAATGGTTTGGTGAAAATGTCTGCTACTTGTTCTCCAGTAGGGACATAATCCATCCTTACCTCCTGGCCTTCATCCTTCGCTCTGAGAAAGTGATACTTGATAGCAACATGCTTTGTTCTGGAATGCATGAATGGATTCTTTTCTATGTTGATTGCACTCAAATTGTCACACCGGATGAGAATGGGATCATTGATGTCCACCTGTATGTCTTTGAGAGTCTGCTTCATCCAAAGCACCTGAGAGCAACATGTAGCAGCAACAATCTATTCAACTTCAACAGTAGATAGAGAGACTGAGTCTTGCTTCTTGCTGTGCTATGAGACCAACCAGTCACCTAGAAAGAATGCAACACCCCTTGTGCTCTTTTGATCATCAATGCAACCTGCCTAATCAACATCAGTGTATGCTTCCAAGATAAAATCTCCTTGTTTAGGATACCGCAAATCATGGATGAGCATCCCTTGTAAGTACCTAAAGATTCTACTAACAACATTCATATGTGATTGCTTTGGTGCAGCTTGAAATCTGGCCACCATGCATACTGCCTGAACTAAATCCGGTCTTGAAGAAGTTAGATATAGTAGACTGCCTATCATGGATTTGTATAGAGTCTGATCCACCATCGGTGAATCATCATTCTTTCTCAATTTACTACCGGTCACCATGGGGGTACTTACCGGTTTACAATCTTCTAGTTGGAATTTCTTCAACATCTCCTTTGCATACTTGATTTGTGAGATAAAGATTCCTTTATCTTGCTATAATATCTGCAAACCAAGGAAGTAAGTCAATTCACCAAGTATTGACATCTCAAATTTTGATTGCATCTGATTAGCAAATTCTTTGCAGAGGGTGTCCTTGTTGCCTCCAAATATAATGTCATCTACATACACAACCACAATGATCATGTGGTTCCCATCTTTCTTTATGTACAAATTTCTATCAACACTTCCCTTTTTGAATCCCTGCTCCTTCAGATACTGATCTAGTCTTGAGTATCATGCTCTATGAGCTTTCTTTAGACCATACAAGGTCTTCTTCAACAGACACACAAATGTCTCATCATCATGTAGCAGAAACCCTTCCGGTTGCTCCATGTACACTTATTCTTCCAAATTTCCATTTAGAAAGGCAGATTTTACATCCATTTGGTATACTTTATAACCCTTGTAGGCAGGGTAGGCTAGAAACATTCTAATTGCTTCTAATCTAGCTACCGGTGCAAATGTTTCTTCAAAATCAATCCCCTCTACTTGAGAGTATCCTTTGCACACTAGTCTAGCTTTATGCCTAATGATCTTACCTTCTTCATTCATCTTGTTTCGGTAGACCCATTTAGTGCCAATGATGTTCTTGTCTTCCGGTCTAGGGACTAATTCCCATGTCTTTTTCTTCTCAATCTATTGCAGTTCTTCTTCCATGGCATCCATCTATTCTTGTCTTTTGCTTGGCGCATTGAATGTTTTGGGTTCAAATTCAGTCATTTGGTAGATGTTAACTTGTTCATCATTCCGAGCAAGTCTTCTTCTATTCTTCACACCATCACTCTTATTTCCCAGAATTTTCTCTTCCGAGTGATTCAGCTGTACATACCGGTTGGGGGCCTTCTTGCATGCTTCCTCTGGTTTGATGTCTATTTGAGCTTTATCATCTTCATCAATGAAGTTATCATACTGGTTGATCTGTGGTTGACATCCTTGGTGCATATCCTCATCAACTCTTACGTGCACACTCTCAATGACTCTTCTTAGTCTTTTGTTGTAGAATTTGTAGGCCTTGCTGTTAGATGAGTAACCAAGGAAGATTCCTTCATCACTCTTGGATTCAAAACTTCCTAGACTATCCATGTCTTTCTTGATAAAGAAATTGTTTCCAAATACTTTGAATTATTTGACCGAAGGTTTCCGGTCATACCACAACTCATAAGGTGTCATTTTGCTGTTAGTCCTTAATTGAACCCAGTTCAAGGTATATCTAGTAGTATGAACAATTTCCTTCTAATAAATGTCTAGTAGACTGGACTCATTTAACATGGTTCTGGCCATCTCCTTGATTGTCCCGTTCTTCCTCTCTACCACACCATTTTGCTGTGGTGTCCTAGGAGCTGAGTATTGCCTTCTAATTCCATGTTTTCCACAATAATCTTCAAACTCATTTGAAGTAAACTCTCCACCCCTATCTGATCTTAGGCATTTTAACCTGTACCCACTTTCTTTCTCCACCATCTTCTGAAAGATCTTGAATCTTTCAAATGCTTGTGATTTATCTTGCAGGAAGGTGACCCATGTTATTCTTGAGTAGTCATCAATGAAGAGCATAAAGTATCTTTCACCTGCAAGTGCTCTTGTTCTAGTTGGATCACACAGATCTGTATGGATGATTTCAAGTGGTCTTGAGGTGTTGTGCTCTTTTGTCCTGAAGCTCTCTTTAGTTTTCTTGCCTTTTACACATTCATCACAAAATGTGTTTGCCAGTTTGATGAATGCTGGAATATTCCTCACACACCCCTTTTTGCTTACTGCAACTAGGTTATCAAAGTTTATGTGGCCTAATCTTCGGTGCCATAGCCAATTTTCATCTACTTGTCCTATCATACATTGGGACTCATAGCATTCTTTCAGATTATAAATGTTTCCATCTGTTCTCTTTCCTTCTACCACAACTTGACCGGTACTGTCTTTCTTTATCTAGCAACGGGTTGAGTCAAAGGTGAATTTGTAACCTTTGTCACACATCTGACTTACACTTAGCAGATTGTGCTTAAGGACTTCCACATAATATACATCATGTGCCTTCAATTTTCCATCAATGCTTAGAGGTCCTTTTCCCTTTATTTTGATGGAGGAGTTGTCTCCAAACCTTACGGAACCACCATTCTAGTCTTCAAGTTTGATGAATTTCCTTTTGTCACCAGTCATATGGTTTGAGCAACCACTATCTACCATCCATAGATTTTTCCTTTCAGCATGTAAGGTAGTCTGTACTATGAGACTTGATTCTGCATTTTCCTTTTCTTTCTCAACCCAAACTGGTTTGGTCTCCTTCTTCTTGTCAGCTGCTATATTGTGCTCAGGTTCAGTTACTGGCTCTTGATCAAGATTTGTCTTCTTCTACTTGATGCTTTGGTTTTTACATAACTTTTCTATGTAACTCTTGACACTTATAAAATTTTACATTTTCATTTAAGGGAACATCCTTAAAATTATTGTAGGGTACTGATTTATTCTTCTTACAATCAAAACTCTTATGACCATATCCATTGCAGTGATAGCAGACAACATTCATATCCCAGAGCATTAAATGGATTTCTACAATCATAACTCATAGAGGGCTTATTGATTAATCTACAGTCAGCTATTCTATGCCCAAATTTTTTACACCGGTAACAGTAACCATGAAAGTTTGAAACATACTGGTTAGGTTGTTTTGGTCTTGAATGAAACTGCCTCATTGGGGGTCTTCCCTTAATGTTGTTGAGTTTGGTGAATCCTTCACTGTTAACTCTTGCATTTCTCCTTGGATCTGCATGTTGATATAAGAAGTGTGGTCTTCACTTCATATCTGTGTACCGATTTGAGTGGCGATTTCCAACATCATCTGCATATGTCTTTTTCCGGTATCCTTGCCTATAGTGAATGTCTTCTTTTCTTCACTTTTAATTGAAGAGGTGAACCTTATTTATTTGCTGGGTTTGTCTTTGTAGGTTGAACTTTGACCTTCTTCAAAGCCTAGGCCACTAGTGTCTTTGGATTGCTTTTGTTTGCTCAACATCTTGTCTAAGGCCTCGATGATGCCTTCATACTTGCTCATTTTTATTTCTTCCTTAATTTCTTCAAGCTCCTTTCTGAGATTTACTATTTTTTTCCAACTTTTGATGCTCCTTTTCCTTCTTTGTCAGATCAGAGGCAATAGCTTCACATATCCTCTTAGTTTCTTCCAACTGCAATTTCAAGTCAGATATAACTTGACTGGACTTATCCAGGGATTACTTCAAGAGATCTTGTTCATCTATTGTAACAAGCTTAAACCTATTGATTTCTCTTCTTGTTTTACTCAATTCCTCAAGAGCACTGATAAGTTCACCTTCCAAGTCCACTTCAGCCTCAATATCCTCCTCTTTCTCATCTTCATGAACTGGTTCACCAAGTGCCATGAAGAGGTTGAATTTTCTGTCATTCTCATGGTAATCAACTTCTGATGCATTTTATTCATCCATCGTATCATCCTTAACAGTATATAGACTATTTTGATTCCGGTAGCCTCTCCTTCCTTGCCGGTAGTCGTTTCTTTCTCTATCTTTGCCGATAGATTTTCTGAACTCTCTTGACTCATCTCCACCGGTTTCCTTGTGAGGACAATTAGCAGCAAAGTGTCCTACCTTCCCACAATTGAAACATTTAAGTTGTAGCTTTCCTTTATACCGACTAGTTCCTCTTTTGAGCTTCCTGATGAAGTTTGCTACTTCTGCATTTGATTCTTCACTGGATTCTTCATGAGTAGCTACTTCTTTCCCCTTTTTGGTGATGTTGAATGCTGCTTCTTTCCTTGAGGAAGTATCATCGATTGTTCTCATCTCATAGGCTGTCAGTGAACCAAATAACTCATCCATTGAAAAAGTCTTTAGATCCTTGGCTTCTTCTATGGCAAACACCTTAGCATCATACTTGGGTGTGAGAGATCTAAGTACCTTCTTGACAAGAATCTTATCTATAATCTCTTCTCCAAGTCCTCTAATAGTATTCACAGTTTCATCAAATATGTGAAGATATTTTGCTATTTTTTCATCATCTTTCATTTTGATGCTTTCAAGTTGGCCCCTTAGTGCTTGCAGCTTGGCTTCTTTGAATTTTGCATCTCCTTCAAATAACCTCTGCAATTTGTCCCAAGTCTCCTTTGCTGAAACACAGTGCATGACTTTGATAAATTCATTATCAGACAGCCCACTCAAGATAGCATGTTTGGCCTTTTCATTATTTTCATACTCCTTTTTGGCATCGAGATTAGTGGGATGAGCATTATGAACAACATACCCATTCTTGACAAATATCCACACATCAAAACCCATGGAGGAAATATAGGTCTCCATTCTTTTGCTCCAAAAGGCATAGTTGGATCCATCAAACATGGGGGGTTTTAAGGAAGTAGACTCATTTCTTGCAATTGTGTTCAAAGTCCAGAATCTACCCAAGGTTTAAAGATAACCGAGAACCTATTCTCTGATACCAATTGTTGAACACAGAGTACCACTGAGAGGGGGGGTGAATCAGTGGTTCCTAAACTTTTTGACTTTCAAATCAACTTTAGAATATCAGTTATTCACTTAAACACTAAACAATCAAATCGGTAGAACAAGAAAGAAAGCCAAGGAGATCATTCACACAAGTGTAACTCTCAACACCAAATTTACGAGGAAAACCCAATGTGGGAAAAACCTCGGTGAGAAAAGCTGCTAGAGACTACTGCTCCAATCCAACCTCATAGGCAAAACATTGAATTACAAAGATTTAGGGTACCAACCCAAGGAGCACCAACCCCTACACTTTTAGGGCACCAACCCAAGGAGCACCAAACCCTACACCAAGCTTCAACTTGGCGATGTATATTGAAATACTATTTGAATACAATTAAGGCTTCTTGTTGCAAATGAATTCTGCAACTCTTTGATCAAATAACTCACTACCGGTTGATAATCTGTTCTCCTCCACTGAATCTCACACTATCGGTTGTGAGATAACTTTCTCTAATTCTCAGCCTCTGTTATTTATCTCTCTTTGTCTCTCTCTCTCACACACACATAGTCTCTCAACACAATGTGTCACACTTGTATGTTGCTTGCTCTGCCACACCTTGCCAATTTAGCTTAACTGTGAAACTATAGTTAGGCCGACAGAACCCTCTCACCGGTATGCTTGCTCATTTACTTTGCAACTTTCTTAGAACTATTTCTAAGGCTAGCAATTCTTCTCTTTCACTTAATCTCTCTTTTCTCTTCCTCTTCTCTGTAGCATCAACTTGCTCTATCTCGATCTCTCCTCTTTATCCCATGATTTCCCGCCAGAATGCAATTCAAACTTTGGAGAGGTTAGGGTTTCCTCTTCCCGACACAATCTTCATGAGATCCGATCTAGCTTGTCTTGGATCGACCACATGTCCTTCAAGGATGCATCTATACACGGTTTCCATTATCCAACACATATTTTCTGAAAATAGCAATCTCGAACAAGATCTCCTAGCTTGAAATCTGTCGACACATAAAATACTTTAGTTGTTTCCTTTTTGAGGTCTTCCTGAATCGGATTTCCTTTGCATTGTTCAAGGCACCAATTACTCCCTAATCTTCCTCTATCATTATTTCCTCCTCAAGCCGCATCAGTCAGTTACAATCCCGTGATTTGTGGCTATTTCATTTATATCGACTAACAGTTTCACCAACTGTGTCGATGGTGGCTTTATCAACCTCTTCCTATTTGCCACCTTGGCTCCACATGGCATCACCATGGTCAATCACTCTACTCATCGACACATAGTCGGTTCAAACTTGAACATTCAACAAACTCATACCGGTACACGCCTTTATTGGTAAGACCTTCTTCTTCTGCTAATTGGCAGTGCACATTATGTCGATAACACATCTTCACCTCCAGTGGTTTGTGATAACTTTAACAATCTGCCTCTTCATCATAAACAGGCAACCAACTCCCAAACTGGTTTATTGCTCAACATGTTGACACACACACAACCTTCATCTCGGTTGATGCCTTACCGGTAAGCTTTCATTCTGTCTGCTCACTGTTATGTAAATTGCCATCGTGTCGGTTGACATCAATGACAATTTAATGCCAAAATGCCAATAATGTGCATGGACTCCGGTGCAATCAATAAGATTGGTATAAGGTACCAGTTTCCCATGCCAAGGTTTGAGGATGTATTGGACAATCTAGGAGGTGCAAGCTACTTCACAAAGGTGGACTTGAAGTCTGGTTATCATCAGATCAGAATCATACCTGGAGATGAATGGAAGACAACCTTTAGAACCAATGCAGGCCTATATGAGTGGTTGGTGATTCCATTTGGCTTCACCAATGCACCTAGTACCTTCCAAAGGCTCATGAATGAAGTCTTAGTTGAGTTTATTGGTAGATTTGTTATTGTGTGTTTTGATGACATTTTGATCTTCAGCAGGTCTAAGGAGGAACACCTCAAGCATATGGAGTTGGTCTTGAAGAAGTTGAAGGAGGCTCAACTCAAGATCAACCTTGAAAAATGTGAGTTTTTGAAAATAGAGCTTGTATACCTTGGTTTTGTTATTTCTCAAGGACGTTTAAAGATGGATTCAAGTAAGGTAGAAGCAATACTTAATTCACCTATCCATAGGGGCATAAGTGATATGAGAAGTTTTCATGGAATGACATCTTTTAATAGGAAGTTTGTGAGAAAATTTCGCCATGTTTGTGCTCCTATTCTCAATACCTTTAAAGGAGGGATTAGGTGCCACTTTAAGTGGATAGAGGAAGCCAATACGAGTTTGAAATGTTGAAAGCCAAGATAGAAGAGCTGCCAACCCTTAGATTGCCTGATTTCAATCAGTTGTTTATAGTAGAATGTGATGCTAGCCAAAGGGCAATAGGGGCAGTTTTAAGCCAAGAGGGTCATCGTATAGATTTAATCTTAGAGAAGTTAAATGAAGCTAAACAAAGGTACTCCACATATGACTTGGAGTTATATGCAATGGTACAAGCATTGAAAAAGTAGCATCATTACTTGCTACCCAAAGAATTTGTACTCTTCACTGACAACCATGCCCTTAGTTTCCTCAATGAGCAAGAGAAGTTGAAGCAAAGACACCAAAAGTGTATTGAGTGCTTAAAATCCTATACATTCACTATCAAACACAAGAAAGGGACAACCAACAAGGTAGATGATGCACTAAGTAGGAGAGTTATGACTATGCAGGAGATACAATTGCAAAGTGTGGGTTTGAGTGAGTTAAAGGACCTCTACAAGGATGATAAGGATTTTGTAGAGATATGTAGTGTTTGTTCTGATTTTTCTAACACCTCACATGTCTCTTATTCAAAATACATGATACATGAGGGTTTCCTATTCAAAGGTCATCTTCTTTGCATACCTCAATGTTCTATGAGGCAAAATATTATCCAAGAGAAGGATGAAGGAGGTCTAGGAGGTCATTTTGGTATTGATAATACTTTGGAGCAGGTTGGTAGGTTTTATTATTGGCCCAAGTTGCAATCAGAAGTGAGAAGTTTTATAGAGCAATGTACCATCTGCCAAAGAGAAAAAATAACATCAAGTAATGCAGGTCTATATCAACCCTTGGTCATACCTCAGAGACCTTGGGAATGTTTGAGCATGGATTTTGTGTTAGGCTTGTCTAGGACCCCAAAGGGATTTGATAGTGTGTATGTGGTGGTAGATAGGTTCAGAAAAATGACACATTTCATACCTTTCAAGAGCACCAATGATGCCACATATATAGCAGGCCTTTTCTCCAAAGAGATAGTCAGAATTCATGGTCTTCCAATCAACATTGTTAGTGATAGAGATGTGAAGTTTTTGAGCCACTTTTGGAGGAAACTTTGGAGAAAGTTGGGCACCAAGTTATCCTTTTCATCTACCTATCATCCTCAATCAGATGGCTAGACAGAGGTAGTCAACCAGTCATTGGGTAACTTGCTAAGATGTCTTACAAAACAACATGGGCAGACTTGGGATTTAGTACTCGGTTAGGCATAATATGCATATAATGACTCAATAAGCCATAGCACAGGTAAACGCCCCTTTGAGATAGTGTATGGATTCCATCCTAGGGGCATATTGGAGCTCATAGATCTCAGTTCAATGGCACCTAAGAGTGCACAAGGGGAAAACTTTGCAGAAGGTATTAAAGAAGTGCATGATAAGGTAAGGCAGTCCTTACAATAAAAATCCGAGAAGTATAAGGTTCAAGCCGATAAAACAAGGAGGAATGTACAATTTAAAGTGGGAGACTTAGTGTTAGCATACCTAAGGAAGGTTAGACTTCCAAAAAGGCAGCCTATCAAGCTCATGATGAAGAAAATTGGACCTCTCAAGGTAGTGCACAAGTTTGGGCAAAATGCATATGAAGTTGAACTTCCTCCCACCTTGGGTATATCTCCTATCTTCAATGTATGTGATCTCTATCCATACAAGGGAGAGTCACCAACACCTCAGTTGGACATGTCATCACCGGTTAATGAAGATTGGATAAGGGATTTTCCCCCTAATCAACTAGTTAAGTTGGAGAGTATCTTAGATACCAAGATAGTAAAAAAGACAATGAAAGGAGTCTACACACACTATCTTGTCAAGTGGGAAGGGTTACCTGATTTAGATGCAATGTGGATGTCAGAGGCAGATATACTTAAGCATGGAGTGGAGATTGCAGACCTTTTAACTCAAGGGACTTGAGTTATTTGTCCCAGGGGAGTATGGTGCAGGGCACCTAACACTCCAAGCATGAAATTTTGTTTTATTTCAAGTTTTGTGTGTTTTATTTATGATTTAATAATGGACCAACCATTTGGGACTCCCATGGTTGAGTTGTCCAAGTTTTGGTTTGAGTCATTTGTCTCCAGGATGTTGACAGCCTGAGAAGTCAGATGCTTAGGTAGTTCACAGGAGAAGTACTCCAGATGAATGTATTCATGTAATAGGGGTCAATTTTGTTGTGTTTCAGACTTCTAGGGTGTTTGAGGACCTTCACTAGTCTTGAAAAGCATTAGAATGCAAAGTTGCATCTTAGGAGTAAAAAGATATAAAAGTTGCTGAGCAACATTTTGCAATTTTTGCAAAAGTTGCATTTTTGGTTAAAGGCGTTGAAAATTTGGTTGAACCAACTAAACCAAGAGCATAAAATCAAAAATTCACTTCATTGTATGGGTTGGAGGATTGGAAATGAAAGAACAAGTTTTTGGTTTTTGAAACAATCTTGTTTTCTTCACCGTTTGATAGTTTTCACTTGTTTTCATTGCTAGGTACGGTCCAGTATGGACTTGATTGTGTAAAATCATTGTAGGGCATGAGTGTTGATTGAATTTACTTTCCAGAAGCTTGTTTTGTAGGTTTGATTGTTTATAGTTGTAGAGATTGCTTCCATTCTTTGCAATTAGGTGTAAAACCCTTACAAGTAGGGTTTAAGAGCAAAAATGGCTCTAACCTAAGCATTCTTTGATGGCACCTATTGAAATAATTAAGAATGATAGGTTAGGATTTGTATATAGTTTTAGGATAGGATTTTTTCTTTTTCAGGTCATTGAGGAGGAGATACAATGAATCCCTAGGCTCACCGTTGGGAATAGGTGAGTTAGGACAACAAGAAAAGTGAGTTTTAAGAGAACATGGGGATTGGTGCTAGACAAAGTGTCATATGGATGGAAAGACCTTTGAGTTCCCTTGAGGAATCCCTGATTGTTTGAAGCAGAAGTTCTAACTGGTGAAGGGTTTGAAACAGAAGTTCTAACTGGTGAAGGGTTTGAAACACATCTTTCAAAGTCACCCGGTGAAGCCTAAAGCCTCAAAAATAGTGCAACATTGGAAACCCCACTTGTAAGGATAACCCAGATGCACATTTTCAGTATTGTCTGTAACTTTCAGAAGGGTACTCAAATCCATAATTTATTTCTAGCCTTGTTTGGAAAGTTTTCAAACTAAGTCCCTAAAACCGCCAAGGGAGGGCTAATTCAATTAGGCCTATTTGAGCCCAGTAGAGACCTAGAAAGGTTAGAAATCCAAAGCGATGGGTTTGGTGATCCCAAAAGTCTCAAAATACTTTAAAGACACTTGGTAGATGCATTGTGAGTCCATTGGAAGTGGTTGTGTGTTGAGATCCTTGCAAGAGTAGTTGGAGCCCTAGAGTGGTGTGTGTGTGATTGAGGTGGCAACCTCAAGAGGTGGAGTTGTTTGTCCAAAACCATTGGCTATACCTAGGAGGCAAGCCAAATAGGTTCAGACCTTGGAGGTCTCATTGGCATAAATCCCTACTAATTTCCATTGGATGGACTTGAGTAGTTGAAGGGTTAAGGAGGACAAGACAATCCAGAAGGTGTATTGGATTAAGCTCCAAGACTCTCTGCATCAATAACTACCCAATTGTGAAGCAATTCACTTTGGGTTAATTTCTGGCAAAAGGCAAAAAAATGGGCACCCCCTAGGGGGTGACAAGGTTGTTTGAGCAGATGGAGTATCGAGACTAGTGAGCTATGATGTTGTCAATGACCCTTGAATAAAGAGTCTTCTTGAGCTGTCTTTTTGTAATCCAAATCAATGAAAACATCCTCAAAAGAACATACACTATCTGTTTAGCATAGACAAGTTGTTATCTCTTCTATCTGCTGTGTTTTCAAGTCATTTTCGGAAAATCATCCATCAAAATCACAAGAGTTATTTTTCAAACATCACAACAAAAACATCAAAACAAAATTATCAGGACAATTAGCGCATAAGATAAACATCTTGGTGCATCTCAACCATCTAATAGCGCATTCCAACCAACAATTAGCGCTTTCATCACTCACATTAGCACATGATTAGTATCATATTGGTAAGAATTCAGATAGTGCTTGTCAACATCACTGTAGCATATAAGAGCATTAGCCTAGTGCGTCCAAACCATATTATACCGCATACATACTAAACCACAACGCATGAAAGGGACATATTAGCGCATGACCTATCCAACAATTTTATTATCAAATAGTATGAAATAGCACATTTGAGAGGCAACATAGTGCATCTGGAACATTTTGTAGTGCATTGAGAACATCCTTTAGCACATTAGGTCTCTGGCTTAGCGCATGGTCGAAATTGGTGAAAAAGAGAGAGCAAACCAGTCACCTTGTGAAATTTTTATCAACAGTTTCAGATACCCTTTTAGGTCCTTTGATAAATCCAGCAACGAAACTTCAAAATAGGATCATAAGTGAGAAAATTCCGAATCCAAAAAAGCACTCTTAGAAAGTTTTAAAATATTCAACTAGCTTGAAATCCGAATTCATCCAAAATTAATGAGTATCATAACAATGATCAAAGTTTTCACCATCCAACAAATCCTATCAAAACAGTACCTAGTTAGGTCCTCATGTTGTCAAATTTAGTTTCTACATCAAGAATCTTGACTCATATTATGTGACACACTTTGTCGTGGAGGCGAATCAAACTAAACCTCTACTTGATAAAGTAAACTTGAGTTTCCAAACGAAGTATCCATATCCAAACATCAACATCAAACATTGATCATTTGTGTATGACCACTCCTCATATTTTGAGAAGAAGTATTCATCAAAAGAATAAGTTAAAGAAGAGACAACCTAGTTCTAAGGCACTTATCAAGAGGAATAAATTTCTTTATATCAACTGTCAACTCTTTACGTCAAATCGTGAATTATTGCGTTATATGCGGTTGTATATCCAAGGAAAAACCAATGAATTTGACAAAGAACCTTTGAGTAGTAGAGCTTACATTCAGAAAGCGGTATTCAATCAACACCTTAATAGTGGAGGAAGGATTAACCCCGCTTTGTTCCCAAAGTTTCTTATCACTTACAACGAAGCTCGACCTGAGCCGCCAACTCTACCAAGAACCCCAATAGAAGAAGAATTCACTATAGTAGAGATATATTTGCCCATTGTCACTCGATCTCAGAGAAATAAAAAGAAGGAATCACAACTAGAATCAAGTATGGGTTGTAGACTATCCAATCCTTTTGATGAATATGCAAATATGGGAGTAACAAAGATCACCAAAGAACTTCTCCAAGAATGTCAAGAGAACGCATCTTTCCAAAAACTCGTAGAAAGGCTTATAGAAGCTGATAAGGAAAAATATCTACTCATTTTAACTAGAAAAGGAGTCAACATTCCTGAGGATTTTGACACATAAAACTTAAGGAATATAGATGAGAGAATTTCAAGAACAAGAGCATGAAAATATTCCTATCAATAACAATGGAGAGAGGAAGAGGCACATGATCAAGAAAACATACGCAACCAAGATCACACCCATGAACAAGACAACACTCATGAACAAGACCATGTCCGCAATCAAGACAATCTTAATGAATGAGGGGAAGCTCCCCATCAAAAAACAAATGCACCCATGGATGGTCTTACACAACAACTCCAAACACTTCAAAGACAAATGCAAGACATGCAACAAGGGAACATGATATGATACTCCTTGGATGAAATTTGTCCTTATCCTTTTGATAGGAGATTTAACATGGTACCTTTTCCCCCAAATTCATATATACCAAATTATGACAAATACGATGCTAAGAGTGATCCCCGTGATCACGTTCAATAATTTTGTACCATGAGCTTAGAGTTTTCTCACAACGACACATACTTAATGAGATTATTCCCAAGAAGTTAGGGAGGGAAAACAATGGAGTGGTTGTCAAATCTCACACCTTCCATCAGAACATTTGATGAGTTGGTAAACAAATTCATAACACAATACTCCTATAATATCCAACATGCAATCACCATGCTTGATGTGTGTAATACAAAGCAAAAGAACAATGAAACATTCATGGTGTTTCTGCAATGATGGAGGCACATGGTCTCAAGATATCCATGAGATGTGCCTAAAAAGGAAAAGATGGAAATATTCATAGACAATCTAAATAGTGAGATGAGTTATCAACTCAAACTACAATGCATACCATCTTTTAAAAAAATGATAGAAAATGGTATCCAAGTAGAGGAAGCTTCCATCAAGAAAGGAATGTTGGAATTATGATGCATTTTGTATGATCAGTGAAATGGTTGTCATTGTTGGCAACATCATCTTCTAAGTCTCTTCAGTTCACCAGTAAAGGAGTAAAGGGTAACCGGTGAAGAACAAGAGTCATTATTCCTATCGGCAGTGAGTAGACCGGTATATAGGGGTTAACCGGCTAAGTAGAAAGTAGACCGGTATACAAAAGGTAACCGGTTAGGAAGAATTGGATTGGTACATAGGTGGGAACCAGTATCACAGGAGTCTCAACCGACAGACATAGAAATATCTAGTTGAACTAGTAGTCTTCCCAATTCAATCAGTGAGCTTTTCAACATGAATTGTTGTCTTGACCGATAATCTCAAAATTATTTTTGGAGAGCAATTTGAGGCACGCTAACATATTTTTGAATCTGATTTTTGGAGGGAAAGTTGGTGCCATAACTAAAGGCTGATATATACACATCATTCATTCTGATTATTATGATTAGGAGTATGAGAAAAAGATCTGTGTGAATGTTAACATGGCGAACAAAATAGAGTGCAGTAGATAGAGGTAGTGTCATCAGATAGATCAATCATCTTTGTTGCCTTATAACAATTCCAATATTGGAAATCACTTAATAGGGTGAACCTTCACCGGTTCTTTATGTAAAATCTCTTAATCGAGTCACTTTAGATATGAAGTTGTAAAATCCTCTAGCAAGGTGAACTTTAACAGGTTCTAAGGTATTCTTAACCTGATACCAGTCACTTCTAATAGGGAGATGTTCTCAGAAAGAACTAGTTGTAAGCTCTTAATAGGGCATTCTTTTTCATTGTAGTAAAAGAGATTGTGGGTTATCTCCACTATGGTTTTCTCCCTATAACCGAGGGTTTCCACATATAATTGCTAGTGTTATGTGATGCTTATTTGTGCATGCAAATCTCTTTTATTTGATGTTATGTGCTTTCATGTTTAATGCAATGTTTAAGTTAATTTGGAAGGATAGTTGCAGACCGGTCAGTTTGAAAGTTTGAATTGTGACTAAACTATTTTGACTGATTCACCCCCCCTCTCAGTCACCGGTTAATACTAACAATTGGTATCAAAGCCTAGGTCCTCGGAAGAAAAGTTTGACAGCTTGAGGAAAAATATCATGGAGGAATACCGGTATCAGAAGCAGATTGATGAAGCTAATGAAATGATTGCTTAGGTGAAGGAGAGACTGAGAAAATCACTTTCTAAAAGGAAGGAACTAGCTCTACAACTAAATGAGAGTTAGGTTATCATAGATCAACTCTCTGAACATAGTGGATTTGAAGAAGTAGTTGTTGGCATTGTGTTGTCATTGATCTCAACCGGTATGAGATGACAACCGATACCAGAGATGAATGAACAACACTGCTATGAAGGAGTACAGGATGTGATATCTTGGGTATCACCTTGTATTGTAGAACACCAGTGAGGTAAGGAAGATGATCTCATGAGTCACCTATAAACAAGTTAGTGCCTTACTTGTGTGATGAGATAGAAAGATGTTTGAGTGGTTGTTTGTGATGAAGAGGCAGAATGTCATCTGAATCACATCAAAACTAGAAGAGGAGAATGAATCACATCAGGTATGCTGTGAGGTTGTAGAACAACAAGACTCCCACCTAATGAAGATGCAATCATCATGAGAAGCAATGACTGACAATGAATGTGCTCACATCAGATCACACATGCCTATTTGAAGAAATGCTGCAAAAACAAGGAATCCACATGAGTACATTGTAGGATGCAGAAGATAAGGTGTCACTCCATTGGTAGGTGGAGATTATCTCCTATTATGCACTATGTGCATAAGTGTGAAGAGGTAAAGGTAAGTACTTAGAGGCTCACATCGGATCCACCTATGAATTGAGGGAATTCCTTAAGTACATGAGATCAGGACCGATAGAGAAGGCATGTTGAGATACCATTTTAGAGGAAGTGAGAAGTGTTTGTCACCTTGACAAACTAGTAGAGGAATGAACATAATTGATCAGGGAAAAGGTAAGGCTAAGAAGATGCAAACAGAAATAGATTGACTTGATTAAACATGGAGTCTTGTGAAGGGTGATGACATGGTGTCATCAAGAGTGGTAACCAATATGTAAATCCATCGTTAATATGGACAAGGTGCAGATACTTGATGGGAATGTGCATACATAGGTCAATCATGTCTGAAGACTAGTTTGAGGGTTACACTGGTAGATTAAGAAAGGTCATGACAAGAAGGACAACTAGCAAGGTGTCATATACCAGTAGGGTTTGTTTATCGGTAGATGGAACTGGTTGTTTGAATGTTTGGTGACTAGGCATGAACCAAAAAAATAGTATGATGAGGTGGATACCGATAGTGATGCCATGAGAGGATGAAATGGCAAACGTACATGAGGTGGCGAACTTGCATCGGATAAAGATGGAATGTACATCGACGGGGTAGGTGTAGAGTTGTTCGACTGTGATAAAAGGTCCCACAAATCACGGGACATGTTGCAGATTGTTGCAGGGGTTTGTGGCTCGAGGTCTGAAGGACAACTAAGAGCCAAATAAGAGAGATTGAGGAGATCAAGGTGGATGAAGGAAACATCCAACCAAAGCCTAATGTTTGACCAAGAGACTAGCTGATAGGGTAAAAAGAAGATCGCCAAAGAAGGAAGGCATGATCTAGGAGGCACATAAATGACAGATTTTTGCAGTCTGGCAGTCTGGAAGATCAGATTGGACAAGATCTTATTAGATTTGGTTTTCCTCGAGGGTGGTGAAGAAACCCTAACCGCCTAATTTTGAAATGGTCTTTTGGCGGGAAACCAATCTATAAAGGTGAAGGCAAAAGACATTGTTAAGTTTTGCTGTAATAGAAGTGTGTGGGAGAAAAAGTGACACTAAGCAAACATGCCCTAATCTCACTTTCAACCACACACTTGTGGAATACGAAAGAGCCTAGAGGTATCACACAATTGGCTACTTCTTCTTGTGGAAGAGAGAGCCACGGGCTACCTATTAGGATTTCTATTCCTTTGTTGCAATTGAAAGATGAAATGATGCAAGTTCAATCCCTAACCCCAAAGTGCAAGTATGAACTAATAACAAGATTGTAGAATTGAACTTAAACAATGGAAAGCTGTAAACACAAGGACAAGACAAGAATGCAAATGCGTACCTAGAGTTAAAATCTGACTGAAAATGTTCGGGACGGGGGCGTGAGCGCCACTGTCCTGATTCTGCCCCTGAAACTGCTCCGAAAACTGCTGTTTTGCAAAGTTGTCAAAAATGCTGAAAACTGCTGTCAGAAGGACCAGGGTGCCCAACGCCCCTGTCCCAGGGACTAGGGCGCCCAACGCCCCTGTCCTGGCAGGACCAGGGTGCCCAACGCCCCTGTCCTGGTCTTTTGCTCTGAGATTTGGTGTGAAGTTCGGTCTCCGTCTGCTTCTTCTGGATCTGTAACTTGCAGCGTCGTCCGAATTCTAAAACCTGCACTTATATCTGAAAAGGTGTGGTGGGCGGCTATATAGGGTTTTGCCTTAGTCAAACCCCCGCTTCGGTGATTTCCACCTCCATGAATAGCCAAGTTGTATTGTAAAATGTATTGTGTGTGCAGACCTAGTGTGTGTGCAAGGTCCTTAAATGCAAGAAAGCAAACTAGAACAACCTAGAAAGTAAACCCTAATTGCTTGTAAATGATAATGTAAATGCTCTAAATCAAGATGCAAAGTGATCTAAAGCATGAAGAAAGGATATATTGAAGCTTATGCAAAGACATGAAAACAACATGAAATCATACCCAACCCTTAAGGGAGGAGTACAAGCCAATCTTCAGTCGGTAGTCTCCTATTGTTCTTCAATGTCTCCCAAGCCCTAAATGAATGAAATTGATGAATGCTTGATGGATGGATGTTGAATGTTATTGAAGTCTTCAAAGATCTGCTCTTTCGCTGCATAGAAGGTCCTCGAAAGCCCAAAATTCGGATCCTTTCAAATGAAGAAAGAGAGCCCTTATATATGAAACCCTAGGTCTTAATTTCGACTTTTGGCCGACCTAGAGATTGAATATCCCGCCAATTTCTTGGGGTTAAGCTTTATTTTATGATTGGATCGCGCTCCTAAAATTTCGGGAAAAATGTCCGGGACCATGTGCACTCCGGGCGGCATGGTCCTCTCCAGGCGCCATGGTCCCCACAACTTTTCACCAAATTTTTAGGGCCGTTGGATATGATGATTTTAGAGAGAATCCCAAAGTTACAGCTGATTTTGAGATGTTTTGACCCCCGAAATCAAGCCCCCAAGTTCAAAATAGGACCTAATTAGGGTTTTTGATTAAATGATGTATTGGAGGAATAAAATGAAAGGAGCACACTTTAATGAAAAGGGCCCAACTTTATGATATGGAAGATGATGAAATAGGACCTTAGACTTAATTAATTTGATTAATTAAGTGCTAAAGGGGAAATGCAATGCAAAATGCAAAATGCGCCAAGGCGGGTGCTAAACTAGGTGTGAAATTGTACTGCTTTAGCAAGTGCGTACAATTTACGACGCTACAAGAAGAATAGGGTGCTACTACGAAGTGTGATACTTTTGCATGGAAGAGAAAATCGGCCTAGTGCTTGACGAGCATCTAAGAAGTGAGTGAGAGTGAGGGAGAATCTGGTTGAAGCATTCAACCTGTAGGAGAGAAGAACCCATAGTGTTCATACCGACAGAGCATAAGTGAAGGAGGATGCAAAGAAGGAAGACAAAGAACTTTCAAAGTGTTATATCGGTGAAGAGCAGAGAGTAAGGTGGAGATCCAGCAGAGTAGAAGAAGAAGATAAGTGTACCGATAGAGTTCATTGGTAGTTAAGCAATAGACGAGAGCAGTAGAAGAGTGAGTCGGTGTAGCAGAGAAGGTATCTCACCGATAGAATAAGACATATGATAAGGCTACAAGATTCACTTGTAACAAGATAACTACTTATGTATTTGATGTTTATATTGTGAACACTGAGTTGTAGCTCGGTGCAGGGGTTGGTGCTCCTTGGGTAGATGCCCTAAAGGTAGGGGTTGTAGCTCATTTGGGTTGAAGCCTATAAATTAGGTAGGGGTTGTATCTCCTTGGGTTGGTGCCCTCAAGTCAGGGGTTGGTGCTCCTTGGGTTGGTGCCCTAAACTTTGTAACTGTGTTTTCATTGTGAGGTTGGATTGGAGTAGAGGACTCTGTTTTATGATGAAAGAATAAATATCCGGTAGAATACTGAGAAGGGGGGGGTGAATTAGTATACTAAAAAACTGATACAAAGTTCCGAAACTCAAACTCAGTCAAATAAAGTAATCATATCTCAATCAAGATCAATATTCATAAGAATACTTGACATCAATCGCTTTAACTATTATGACAACTTTAATAGTAAATAACTTCAATCTTGTGAATATCAACAATGCTTAATCATAATTCAACATATTCATCTCTTAATGCTTCTACTTAACATGCCTTATCAGAGATTAACCAAATCAACAAATAAGATCACAACCATAAAAGCATTCACCACTTGACACAAATATTTATACATAGAAAACCCAAATAGGTAAAAACCACGGTGAGATGAGACTCACAAGGATAGCTATCTGAACTCTTATGAAGTTCGCCCTGTTAGGAGCCAAATCCTGTTAGAGCTTTACAATAAGTCCTATTAAGAACTAATTCCGGTTAGGAATCACCTAGTTAAGGGATTTACAAATATGCCTTGTCAGAAACACAATACCTTGTTAGGAGTAACCTTGTTGGAGGATTTAAGAATCCAAGCTAATGGACCACCTTGTTAGAGGATTTAATGAGTAACCAGGCTTGTTAGAGCTTACCTGGTTAAGGGATTTAACTTCTACTGTAATTGTTAGAAAACAATAGTTTAGTTGATCTGTCTGAATAGCACTACTTTTGCTTGATCAGATCCTTTCATAACCTTCAGTCTGCCTTCACTCAAAGTGCAGATCCATTCACCGGTTTGGCAAATACACACTCAACAGGTTTTCTACCAGCCTTGCCAACAATCTTAACAAACAACTTCATCGACCTTAAATAGAAATCAATTAGGTCGGTAATATAGAAAAAACTTAGTTCTCATCATCGAGATTACAAACAAGTCGGTACAATCTTGACCATTAGAAATTATGACAATCTCTTCACATTCTTGAAGATAATTTCAACCGCTCCATGATCACAGCTTTATTGGACTTTGTAACTCATCACACGATGTGCATTAGATGCAATCCAATTTGATCCTTCCCTAGACAAGAACAAATGCGCCAAAATGATTTGAATATCTCCTTAATCAAATGATCACAGGTGTCTCCATCATTACCGCTTATCAGATAACAAACCATCAAACTTGGTCGGTTAGGGTTTAACAGCTAATAGGGTTTACCGATTACATTACATAGAAAGGTTTAACCCTTTACACTAGTTCAACTCAAAAACTTAACATACAGGTTTACAACATCTTCCACAAATCTCTTCTTACCGGTTACTGGCCAATATCAAAAACAACAATATCAACAATAACATGAATACCATTTACCTGTTCAATTGACATCAATGACAACATATCATTAATTCAATCTTGATGTAAAATGCCAACAAACTCAAAATGCCAACAAACTCCAGCAACATTTCTCACTGAGGTTTTTCCCATCTTGGGTTTTCCTCGTATATGCTAGTGTTATGTGATGTCCCTTGTATGATTGTATTTGTGTTGGTCTCCCCACTAACTGGTCAATTTGTGTTGAGGTAGATCTATGCTCACATAGGATTAGTAAAAAGAAAAGATTTGAGAACCACTGATTCACCCCCTCCCCCTCTTAGTGGTGCATTGTGCCTAACAATAGTGTGATAGTGGTGATTGGCAACCCTAGAGGAGAAGGTATTCAAACCTTGTTTTTTTTTTTTAAAATTGTTTTAAGTTCATCATGGCAACTTTTGTGTCGACTCCTGTGTTGGTTGAAGCAATTAAATAATAACAACCCAAGTTCAAGCTGCATCCTATGAAGGCTGGAGAGATCGACATGACCAATGCCCTATCATCTGTACCCTCCGGTGTGTTACTGGTTGAAGATATTCACTGCTTCATCCATTACAAGCTTGAAGAACTTGGAGATAAATTCATTCGAAATGAATTCAAAGGGTTATGTGATCATTATTTGTTGAAGGCAGAACATTTGCATTTGAAGATCAAGGGTTTGTCAAATGCTGCTGATTTTCCCGATCAATTTCATGCCAATTAGGTCAGGTATGTGCTTAGCAGAATGCATGATCAATTTATATGGCTAGAAGTTGAAGCACCAATCAAATTCACAAAAGATGTGATCCAAAGAGTAACAGGGTTTAGCACAACTGGTGAAGCACTAACCCTAAGAACAATATCATCCACTGAAGTCACTCGGTTGAATCAATCCTGATATGACAAGAGAGCAATGACAATCACTCACCTTGAGAATGCAGAAGTGAGGTTTTCTTATATAGTGCTGGGTTATAGGGTCTATCAATCAAGCCGCATGAATAGTGTGCTGAGCGGTGCTATCCATGCAACCTATCAAATCATCAAGGAGGATGCTACATATGATATCTGTGAGATGATCAGAGGTCAATTCCTGGTGAACAAGGATCAAATTAAGAAGGACAAGAAGCAATCAATCAAGTATGGTTCATTACTGGTATGTATATTCTTCTTTGGGTAAAATTTCTTTTTCGGTAAGGGCAATTGATGCAGGAGCATCTCCGGTTCACAACAATCTTGCATCAACCAAAAACATTTGGTTTTTTGTTTGCAGTTTCATTTTTCCTTTCTGTGTGTCCTATTTTTGGCTCACCGGTTCCTATGAAGTTGGATTCTACTTGAAGACTTGATCATCTTGCTTGCTTTCTAACCACATCACATTTGGAGCACTCTCTAGCAAGATATTGCTACCAGTTTCCTTGACACTTTCTTGTTACCAATTGTTTTGTTGTTACCGGTTGCTTGAGATCTATTTTGATGATCTACTAGAACCCATTCCGAAGCTTGCAGAGCCTTGGGCATTGATCTTGATGTTGCTTGGTGTGTGGCCGACCTTCTGCATTTCATCCTTTGGAAATTCTGGAGGAATCTCTTGGCGGAGTCCAACTTTATTCATTTTGCATGGTAGGTCTTGTTCTTTGGGTTTTGATCCTTTTGGGGCCGTCAGGATCCCTTGGATCGATATATATCTGTAATCGTGCTTTAGAATGGGAAGAAATTTTAGAAATCAAGAGTATCAGATAGATAGATTGTGCTTAGAAGATAGCTCTTTCGCTTTAAGGTCTTGGTGCAACCTATTCTACCAGGCTTGTGTGCTGGTATGTTGTAACCTGATTGTTACCAGTTGGATGTAATTAACTTTCATGCAATAAAAATTATCTGTTATGCATTGCCTCCATCATATTTGTGTGTTTACATTTTGTTTACTCTTGCTAACTGGTTTGGACTGATGTCCTTGAGGTCCCTCCTCACCGATGACTACTTCAGCAATGTAGTGTGGTCCGAAGATAAACCTATCATGGTTTAGGTAGGTGAAATGATTAGAGATTTAGGTGATAAGTTTGGAGAATCAATGTGGGGTTATTTTAAAGAATTGCAAACCAGAATGCACAAAGAAGAGAGAATCCCAACCAATATAGTTCAAAAGTACAAGGACAACATTTGTTTTCTTGTTGACACTGATTGTTGCATTATTCAAGCAGTTCAACCTAGAACCTTTTGGGTACCTGCTATGGGTTATGAGGTCAGGCCAGACATTACTAAAGTATATGCAACATGTTATTGTCTAAACTGGTAGACAAAAAAGAAAAGAGATTTGGAACTTGTGAGGAGGCAAGCTCCAAAATAAAAAATGAACTCAAGGAGCCTATCATACAAAAGAGAGTAAGGAAAATGATTCATACATTAGACAAGAAGTATGGAGGTGAAGCATCCGGTTCCATTGCTTCCACCAGTATAAGTGAACAAACAGGGGCCAAATCAAACAAAGTTGAAGAACAAACATGAGAAAAGAAGAAAATGTCGAAGGCAAAACCCAAGGGTAATGCATCTAGCAAGCTGGGATAATACACAAAAGAAAAGGACTTAGATATTCCTGCATCTTGCCCAAGTTAATGTAGACCGGTAGGAGTTACATATGCAAGAAAGAAAAAGAGTGAAGGGACAATTGACACAAAAGCTAAAAAGGAGCCCAAGAAGGATGAAAAGGAGGGTGATAACATTGACACTGAATCTGATGTGGAAATAAAAGAAGTTAGAAGAAGTGGTAGAAATGTAGCTCCAACTATTGATGAATTGGTCCATGGGATCAAAGAGTATGGAGGTCTATCTGGTGTTGGGAGAAAATATCCCCTTTGCAATGAGGACAAAAGAAAAATTGAAGAAACACTTATCTGGAACATGCATAATTTCTATGGAACTCCCAATGAACTATATGGATTAATTCCATCAGACTTGCAAAATCAAATTGAAGGGAGATGGAAAACAACTTTAGCTATTGAGAAAGAGCATAGGATAAAAGCACTCATGGAAGTGCAACATGATCTTGATTATAATCAAGCATCTATAGTGGCAGAAGCATCTGTTCACCACTTCATAACAAGGAACATGACAAGGAGAGTGGCCATAGGAGATGTCCAAGGTGTGCATGATGAGGGTGTTGCCTTATGGAAAACAATCTTGAGCAAGCAAAAAGAAGCTGAAGAAGAAATAGCAAAGGGAACAAAACATGACCAAGGTGCAGCTACCCTTGACAAAGGGAAAGGTAAAGACAAAGACTCTACTGAAGGTTTTGGTGTTTTCACAGTTGATGATATCAGAGGTAATGTTGTGTTAGATATTCCTAATCTGACAAAGGATGTTGGGCAATTGGTTAAACACAAATCAACTATTGAAACTTTTGATATTGAAGTTACACCGTTAAAGGGAGCCGATAAAACTAAGCATCCCGGTGAAGATGAAGTCATAATTGAAGATATACCTTATGAAGATAAACCTCATAGAACTTCGATAACAATAAATCCTACTAACAATGAATCTCTTTTGTTAGAAAAAGGTGCAGAGGAAGGAAATTCAAAGGTGATAAATTCATCAATACCATCTGTTGAAGAATCAAGGAAGAAGTAAACCGAAGAGAAGGAAGAAAAACAAAAGGAAGCAAAAAAGAAGGAAGAAGAGATTAAGAAAACAAAGGAGACCAAGGAATCAAAACAACACAAGAAGAAAGAGGATTCTTCGTCTGGTGAACCTAAAGATGGTAAGAAAACAATGGTGGATACTTCTCTGAAGTTAGATTTAGAAAAGGAGAGTGAAAAGAAGAAAGCTAAAATCACCACCGTAGTCAGCTCTAAGGTTAAGACTTAAGAAAAGGAAGAAGAAACAAAGGAGGAAAAAGAGGAAGACTCTATAATCGACATAAAGAAGATGGCCCCCAAACAATTAATGAAAGTTTCTAAAAAAATGAAACTTCAAGCCTAAAAGGCAAAACTTAGAGCAAAGAAAAAGAAGACCAAAATTCTTAATACTGCAAAGACCATTTTGTCTGATCTCATTCTTGACATTGTTGTCGATGACAATGCATCCATCATTGATCAGTTGGGAACTCTTGTCAAAGTAATCGGTTCAGAGGCAACTGATCTAGAGAAGGTTGCAGTTAGACAAAATAAAATAAGGAGAGTAAAAAATTAATGGAACACATATCAGTTGGCAAAGTTTCTCTCTCCACCAACACTGAAAAGGTCAAATCTATACTACAGGAAGTTGGCCAATTATTGGTCAAGTCATCAAGCTTCACTGATTTAATCAAAGATCTTGAAGATAAAAGAGCTCAGACTCAAAGGGAAATCCAAGATCTGATAGGTTCTTTTGATCCTCTTATAATCTCTGCAACGACCTTTAGTGGAAAGGTCAAACCGTTAACTCATGAAATCAAAAAGTTAAAAGAGGAAGAGGATAAACGAGCTCTTAATCTGTTAGAGTTACAATGCTACCTTGCACTAATCATTGATTTCATGCAAAGGAATGTCAAAGAAGAAGAAAGTCTCATAAGTGCACCTAACTGTAAGACAATGGATGATATGGAGGATTTTGTTACAATTTTGCATGGACACTTCAACACCATGAAATAGGTGAAGCCTTAATGGGAATCCTCTTTGCTAGCTGCTAAGGAAAATTTCAAAGACAATTTTGCTTTACTTTCATGAATTCTTTTGTATATTCTTTGCCATTGATGTCAAAAGGGGGAGTTTGTATATACATGAAGCACATAAATAGGGGATTAGAACCGACACATACATGACTATTTTGCAGTGTTTGCCACCAATGCCAAAGGGGGAGTTTGTTGGCATTATGATGCATTTTGTATGACTAGTGAAATGGATGTCATTGTTGGCAACATCATCTTCTAAGTCTCTATAGTCCATCGGTAAGGGAGTAAAGGGTAACCGGTGAAGAACAAGAGTCCTTATTCCTATCGGTAGTGATTAGACTGATATACGGGGGTTAACCGGCTAAGTAGAAAGTAGACCGGTATACAAAAGGTAACCAGTTAGGCAGAATTGGGCCGGTACATACGCGGAAACCGACATCACATGAGTCTCAATCGACAGACTTAGAAACATCCAGTTGAAGCAACTTAGAAACATCCAGTTGAAGCAACAGTCTTCCCTATTCAACCGACGAGCTTTTCAACATGAACGGTTGTCTTGACCGATATTCCTAGAATGATTTTCAGAGAGCAATTTGAGGCGCGATAACAAATTTTTGAATCAGATTTTTGGAGGGAAAGTTTGCACCAGAACTGAAGGCTAATAAATTCACATCATTCATTCTGATTATTATGATTGGGAGTATGAGAAAAATATCTGTGTGAATGTTAACATGGTGAAAAAAATAGAGTGCAGTAGATAGAGGTATGAATAGGTGAAGCCGACACCGATAAGAAGAACAGAGGATGCAAAGTGGATCTATGAGACAGAGGTAGTGTCATCACATAGATCAATCATCTTTGTTGCCTTCTAACAATTGCAACATTGTAAATCCCTTAACAGGGTGAACCTTAACTGGTTCTTTATGGGTATGTGCAAGCTAATGAGTCACAAATTCGCGGAAGTCTGCGCGTTGGAAAATGCACTCCGCAAAATGGGCCCCCGTTTTCAAAAAATGGGGGCCCGTTAATGGTTCGGCCTCCCAAGCCGAAAGGTCACGGGGTGCCGAAGCTAAATAAAACGAGCCTCCGTTTTGTCACAAAATGAGCCCCCATTTATAAACAAAACGGGTCCCCGTTTATAAACAAAACGGGGGCCCATTTTTAAAAAACGGGCCCTCGTTTTGAAATTCTATTTTTACCATTTTTTTGGATAATTTTTCATTTTCACCGTGACAGTGAGTTGACAAGAAGAGATAAAAAACGGGCCCCCGTGCTGTGGTTTCCACTTCAAGCCTCCACCACTATCCCAGGTACACATTCAGTCATCTATTTTCACATTTCATAATTTTCTTGTATATTTTTCTTGTTTTTTGTGTATTATTTAGTTTTTTTTTTTTTTTTTATTTTAGTTTTTTTTTATAGTAGCGTATAAATAAATTATTTTTTATATTTGTAAATTCTTGATTTTGATCTAAAATATTTTTGAACAGTTAACCCTAAACCGTAATCAACAAATTTAGAAACCAAAACCAAACCTAGATAATTAACAAAACGAAATCAACACAAACAAAAAATCGAAAATGAAATGGAAACAAAAACAAAAACGTTCGAAAATGATATTGAAATAAAACCGAACATATGTACCTAAATTGTTCTTAATCCTCATTAGGCAATACAAAAGTTACCACTAAATTAGTATAACCTTAAAAGTAATTAACATTACTCTTCAAATTTTAGATATGAAAGTTTAGGCTTAGGTTTATGCCATGTCATGACATAAAGGTCCTATTATGGTCCTATTATGTCATGTGATGGTATAAAAGGATCAATTATGGACACAATTTTAGAGCAAAGCTAGATAAGTTACTAAAATTGGAGTTTGGTTTACATAGGTTCATAAAGGAAGCTAATATGCCAAATATATAATTCATTAATACAAAATAAAAAATATTCTTGATTTATAATGTTGATTGATAATGAGTTTTCTAAATGGGGTGCTAATTATATATACATCCGAAAGATTTGAAAAATATAATTCCCAAGAAGTATTTTGAATATCTTTAGAAGTATATTGGTATATCTAGAATGTAATTTATATTATAAAAGATTTGATATATGATTTGAAGTTGGTAGATATTTTGAGGAAGATTTATTAGATTATGTTATGATTAAGCTAATATTAGAAGAATGGTTTTAACAACATCTTTTGGTTTTAAAAGGTGCACAAGCTTTGAAGTTGAAATCATATTCGATTGTATATAATATTAAATTGTTAAGGAGCTATTTTTTTAAAAAATAGTTAATTTAAGATATTAGTTGAAGCTATTTGAGAACGTTGCCAAAATTGACAAAAGCAAGCAAGTTGCCTTGTGAATATAGTCCATGTGTTTGAATTAGAACTCTTAAACGAATGCCATTTAGCTGATCCAATGATGGTATTACAATCATGCCGAATAGGAATACTATCTTCCTCTATCAACCAGAAGAAACGTCGAATTGCAGAGTTTTCAGTTGATCCTTTTGACAACTTTGAATTGCACTAATCTACAACTGCACGAGCATCTCTGAATTTCATTGCATCCTTGAATTTCAATTGTTCTCTAGCAAGAGCTCTTTTTATACAGGCACCGGCTCCATCGTGTTCCCCCTTACCATGTCCCACTTCAAAAAAACTCCATAAATGTTGGACATTGGTTATCTTGTGAACTTTGCATAGCCAATAAAACATTCTTGCATTTTTGAATTGTTCAGTGCAGTTATCTGACCATATCATATGTTGTTTCATGTCAATTTTTCTTTCCTTAAGATTATCATAAAATACCTCGAAGCAATGTTGGACAAACTCTGAAGAGTGTAATCGATTATTGCTAACATAGAAATGATACTCCCTCAAAATTTTTCTGTTATCTTTTGTACTGTTATGGTCATGTCTATATATAATGTGCACAAATATGGCCACTTGCACTGAGTTGTAGTATTGTGATTGAGTTTCCTCTTGTGGTTTTAGAGTATAATTTTCTGCAAAATCCACAACTGATACTATTGTTCCAACTGGAAATGTGTTCTTGCATATGTGAAACTGTCCATCAAGCCATCAGACATGTTGGGAATGTTTCACATATTTTGGAACAATATGAGTTTTAAACTCACTAATAAATGCATTCACACTATTCTGTTCTGTAATCAATTCTAAACGTTTCCCCATCTTTCCATCCTTTAGAGGGTATTCTATATTTTTAAATCTCCTAACATCAACCATTTTTTGTCCAAACTCAGATGAAACATGTTCATGCAAACATTCACCTATCGAAGAATAGTTCCCACATAAATTGCAAAGACCATAAATGCATGAACTGGAAAGAAATAATTGTTCATTACGTGGTTTACAAAATAAACTTCCAATAAAATCTTTTATAGTTTCAGGTGGAACATAAACACCACAATCCTGCACAAGATCATTACCATGCAACATACAATGAATATATCGAAAAACATCATAATAGTAACGAAACTGGACATGAGTTTTACAACAACAAGATATTCTTTGTTTATTGATTTTAACATACCAGGGTTTGCATTTTTCAAATGATCTTTGACTAATTCGTAAATTCATTAACACAGATTCATCACTAAATTTTTTAAAGAATTCAGTTTGAGTCATGTCAAGAAGATGTTTTGGATGAGGATCACGAATTTTTGATCCCACCCTTAACTTTAAAACATCTCTAGCATTTGATGAAACTCTAGTGTTATCATGCCAAAATTTTGCAATTAATTGTTTAGTTTCATCATTTAATTTCATGTCCGACCTTTGAAGTCTACCACTAAAACTCCAACAATGGTTTAGTGGATCAATTTCAATTGTGTCTCTTCTTTTGGCCGCTCTTGACAAGGTTCTACGATGTAAGTTCAAATAACCACTTATATCACTTAACATTCTTTTACTAACAATCATTTTGTCAACTATAGCAGTCGTTATAACTCTACGTGCTGCATTCTTATCTTTAGATCGACTTGTTTTTCCTATAGAATCGATGGCACTGGCAACAGTAGATACACCTTGCTTATATGATTCATCTTTTCTTTTTGGTTTTGCATAAATACCTATTTTTTTCATGACTTTACGCATTTTTAACATTTTTATTAATTGTAGCATTAATTGACATTGGAATCCTAACTTTTTATTATAGAAAAATTGTTTATATAATCTGTTTGCATGTGTTCTGATTTGTCTCCAAGAAACTAACCCATTAAGATTATCTAGCACATTGCTATCAATAGTAAACAAATTACATTCATTTTCTTTTAGAGAGGGTGGTGTAATATTTTCAATTTTTATTTCTTTTCGTATTGGTGTATGAAATTTATATCCAGCTTCATTTAAATCAGCAATTTGATTGGCATCATAGTCATCAGGATTTAAAAACATACCGGGATTCGCATCCACATCAACATTTGCATCAACAGTCATACCCGTGTGTGGTTCTACATTTCTTGCATGCATCATGATGTCTTCAATGGTCTCATCTACAATGGGCACTGAACTAGATGCTTCAGAAGTGTTATTCAATTGTCCTTGTTGTGATCTTCGATCTCTTTGGCGTTTTGCCTCCTTCTCTCTTTGTGCTTGAATTTCGTCCACTGTCATTGTCCTCTTTTTTTTCTTTTGACGTTGCTTAGAACCCATTTTTACAAACTCGTCTTCAAAAAATAATATCTTTTTACTGAGTTCTTAAAAAAATCGTATAAAAAATATTAAAAAGTACTACCAAATGATGTAAAAAATCTTTGTCAGTACGGATTTCAATGATAGTGTGGTAAATCGATGCAATCTATCTTTTTTTTTTACAGTAACAATTATTTAGAAACGGGGGCCTGTTATTTAAATAACGGGACCCCGTTTTAATAACGGGGGCCTGTTATTTAAATAACGGCCCCCCGTTTTAATAACGGGGGCCCGTTATTTAAATAACGGCCCCCCGTTTTTAAAACGGGGGCCCGTTGTTAAATCCAACGGGCAAAAAATGAACGGACCCCCATTTACAAAATGGGGGTCCGTTATGCAAAATTTGAATTCACAACCCGCCACTTGCCTCGGGATTAGGCCCGGGATGGCCACACCTAAGACATGAACCTACAAATTCAAAGCTCCATGAATGAAAGCACAAATATGATGAAATGAAATAGTTTACGTGCCTCTAATCAGAGAATTTTTATACGAAATTGAAACCCATTTTAGATTATACTGTCTAGATTCTAAATATGTAAATTAATTTAAAAATTGATTATTTTAACTATTTTTCATTTAATTTATAGTAAATTAGGTTCATAAATTTGAAATATTAACTAATTTTCTTAATTTAATAACTTTTTTATTTTAATGAATTTTGAGAAAAAAATTATATGTCATCAATCTACACAAAATTCTTTTCAATTTAAAAAAAAATAAAATTCAAAAGATGCTAAGTTTACGTCAAATTATGTGGGTCATACACGTCAAATTTTTAAAAAGATAATTACGGCCATTAAAAAATTAATTAAAAAAAAAATATTTGAAAAAAAGATACAGAAAAATATGCTCATCAATATTCAGTGTGTTACAAACCATTTCCCAAAACGGTTTGAGAAAATAATTTTAATTGCGTCAAAAAGTGTGGGTCGTACACATGCATGGTATGGTCCTGAACAGGCATTTTTAAAACTTAGTTTTTAGAACTCCATTCAAAAAGTTATTTTTTATTATGTGGGTATTAAAATAAATTACATATTTGAAAAGTACACTCAGAGAGCTATCTTTTATATTACTGACTTTTTCCAAGATTCAATCTCTAAGTGTTTCAAAATTTAAGCTCAAGTTAGACAAAATCTGAAAAACAGGGAAAACACTTCCACTTTTTAGCCAAAAAGTGGACTCATCTTCTTGCACTGACCCTTATGTAAAAACTCTTAACCGAGTCACTTCAGATTTGAAGTTGTAAAATCCTCTAGCAAGATGAACTTTAATAGGTTCTAAGGTATTCTTAACCGTATACTAGTCACTTCTAACAGGGTGATGTTCTCAGAAAGAACTGGTTGTAAGCTCTTAACATGACAGTCTTTTTCATTGTAGTAAAAGAGATCGTGGGTTATCCCCATTGTATTTTTCTCCCTCTAACCGAGGGTTTCCACATATAATTGCTAGTGTTATGTGATTCTTATTTGTGCATGTAAATCTCTTTTCCTTGATGTTATTTGCTTTCATTATTAATGCAATGTTCAAGTTAATTTGGAAGGATAATTGCAGACCGGTCAGTTTGAAAGTTTGAATTGTTACTAAACTATTTTGACTGATTCACCCCCCCTCTCAGTCACCGGTTAATACTAACAAGGAACATTGAAGTTCTTTAAGGAATGTGTTAATTCGTCAAACAATAACACCTTTAACAATCAAAACAATAACAACAATTTAGACAAGTCCAGATTTTGGACAAGGAACAAAATGTTGGCATATGTGCAGAGTTTGATGACATGATAATAATGTATGTTGTCATTGATGTCAATATATTGAAGTGCAAATCGGTGTGTTGAAGTAAGTAAATTGGCAAGTGAACCGGTATGATGAAGTGCGAACCGGTATGTTGATGTAAGTAAACTAGCAAGTGAACTGGTATATACAAAGTTTGTATCAGGGTTTCACTTGATATGACTACCGGTTGGTAATCTCAGCTTCAGGGTTTCCGGCTGATGCATTCCAAGTCTGTGCGATTCAGCCAACGACATCCTGTGATGAGTTAGCATTGAAATGAAGATTAGATTGCGTTGCCATGTCAGCCTTGTGCATGTGAAGGATTTCCTTGAGGATCTTGCATAAGAAGATTGATTCTATCTACGTTGGGAATGTGCAAAGTCTTAGTAAACATTGGAGAGCGTGTGATGGGTTATCAACTTCCAGAAGCAGTGAAGAATGGATGATGGAAAACGTCTTGAGATTTGTTCAAGATTGTTTTACCCTATGTAATGTGTTTAAACGGTCAGGATTGGAATGACTGTATTGTTAACCTAGATGCTTAGGGCTTTAGGTTCTGGCCACCGACCTAATTGGTCTATAAGGTTGATGATGATTTTCATTTGAAGTTGTCGGCAAATGAATGCATGTGAGGTGATTCTTGCCAGACCGGAGAAGTGAGTAGAGATCTGTAGAGTGTGATTGCAGATGTAAAGGAACTAAAGTGGATCTGCCTTGGCATTGAGTGCTGTTATCAGATCAGTGTATTACCTGTTGAATTCTAACCATTTCAGCAGTTGGAAAATCCCTTTACCAAGTAGCTTTAACAACCCTTCTGTAAATCCTTTAATAGGGTGACTCAAAATCATTGAGTTCTTCCAATCCTCTTCCGAGGTAACCTTTAACAAGGTTTTAATCTCTAACCGGGTATTTAGCCATCCCTTAACCGGGTGATCCCTAGTAGGATCGGTTCCTAACAAAACCTGTTGTAAAGTCTTTAACCGGAATAGGCTCCTAACAGAGTGGACTTTAGAAGAGTTCAAGAACAACTTGTGGGTATTCATCCCCACCATGGTTTTTCCCAGTTGGGTTTCCACGTGAAAAATCAGTGTGTTATGTGTGATGCTTTTTCATGTGATGATTTAGTGTTTTCTGTTAAGCGGTAAAGCATGTTGATCTAATGGTCATTGTATTTCTGATGTATTACCTACTTAAGCATATGGGTGAATTTGAGATGAGATATTAGGTTTTGAGAAGTTCTAAGTGTTACCAGTTTATGTCTTTTACAGTCTTACTGTGTTTTACCAGTATTGTCTTGATTTAGGTTGATGATGTTGTTTGCCAGTTAGTGCACTCTTTGCAGTTTAAGTTGTCAGAGAAATTTTTGTCTGTACTGATTCACCCCCCCCTCTTAGTACCTGTTGGGTATTTACTGTTCATGATTATTCATCACAAAAACCTTGTTAATGATGGGGTAATCGATGCCAACAATGTAAAGTATAAATAACCAGTGTTGACTTTATTAGGCAACCCACCATCCAATAATGATAAAAAAAAGTGCTAATCAAGGCACTAACACTTATCAGCGAAATACCAACCAAGGAGCTTCAACGTCAAACAACAACAAGAATCACCAAGGCAACATAAACAACAACCAAGGGAACAACACTAATGCTTTCCCATATCGACGAAAATACACGCCATTAGGGAAAACCTTAGAATCAACGTTTCGAGAGCTATTGGCAAATAAGATAATCACATTGCCAACCACAAGCAACTTTGAACCCCAAGTCAAACTACCCTGGTGGAATGACTCACATTATTGTGATTATCATCGAAACAAGGGGCATAACACAAATGATTGCATGAGGCTGAAGAAAATAGTTGAAGACATGATAGACAAGGGTGACTTAACGATTGACAGTCATAAAACCAATAGTGACCATGAAGATTTCAACAATCCTCTTCCGAATTACGACAAAGGAGCGTCAACATCCAACAATACCAAAGGAGCTCATATTAATCACATATACGAAAACACCATCAATCACATATCGACATGTGACAATCAAGTGAATGTCATAAAAATGAAAGACAAACAAGAACATGTGTCGATAAATGTGACAACAAGAGTACAAAAATATGTCTTGAAAGGGAACACATCAACATAAATAAATCTCCCCAAAACTCACTATAACCTGGTCGACCAACTATGGAGAACACCCGATCAGATATCTATACTTGAGTTACTCAAACTTTTGCCAAAACACAAGGATATCTTGGAGCAAACACTTATCGAAACAACTGTTCCAAATAATCTGGATATTGAACGATTCCAAGCCATGGTGGCCCATATGATAGTGCCACACAACATATCTTTTTTTGAACATGATGATGTCTCCTTGAATCACCCGTATAATACCCCACTACATATCAAGGTCTTAGTGTAGACACCTAAAAATGTCTGATTGATCATGTGCTAATTATTCCTCTAATTGATTAAATAATTCTTTAATTATTTAAATAAGTTAATTAATCTTATTTCCTCATCATCTTACTAATTATTCTATTTTCTTTCATCATTTACTCATTTTAACCATTTTCTAATGTTAATTAAATATTTATTATTTAATTATTTTTGATGAATTACCCAATTTAAATAATCTTTATTATTTAAATAAATTCTATTTTCAATTTCTATCTCTAATCAATTAATCATTCAACCCTTTTTTAAATATTAATTAAATATTAATTATTTAATTGTGGTTTAATCATTTAATTTAAATAATCTTTATTATTTAATTAAATTCCATTTCTAAAATAATTAAATAGTTTCTTTAAATTATTTAATTAGCTAAGTAATTCTTCAATTCCAAATCCCCAAATTCTAATTTCATTTAATTTCAAATTCTTCTAATTTCTTCCAAATTCAATTACATGTGCATGATTTCAAAAATCAAGTTGAAAATCAAAGTCAAGTTCTAAGTACATTGAAATACTAAATTGAATTTAAAATAAATTCAATTATTTGAATTAAATTTCATGCAAAGATTAAATTGAAAATCTAAGTTAAAGTGCAAGCACATGCTAAATTAATTAATTCAATCAATTAATTAATTAAATCATTTATACCTCCAATCTCTATTTTCATCTTCTAATTAGCTTTGTCATCCTCTCAATTATCTTCCAATCATTCTTTTTCTTCCTTTAGTTAGCTTTTTCTCAACTAGTTGACTCAATTAATTTATTCAATCTATTCAGTTTCACCTCCAAATCAGCAGTTCAACTATCAATTTTCATGTGAGCTCACCTAAGTTCCACCTCTTGATCAATTTGTTCCACCTTTCAATCAATCCTCTCCAATAATCTATAAATTGAGCATTCAATCTCCATTTTCAACAATCATAAACTTTGAATCTTTGTGTCAATTGCAGGTTGCCAGCACAATATCTGAGAGCCACCATACCACAAAGAGGAGAAGAACAATGGAGGTTATACACAGTCACGGAATAGGGAGTTTTGATTGAATTACTTTATAATTCCTATTTTGATTCGATTGTGTTATTTGATTGTCTGTTTGTTTGAATTCTTTGATTAGATAGGGATTCATGATTTCCCTTTGAATTCTAATTGAAGCTTTAAATATGAATTCTTTTACATGCGATATTTTGGTGAACCCAACATGAACAACAACTAATTAACCTTCTCTATTTTTTGTGTTATTTTTGTAGATCCTACGGGTTTTTTTTTTTTTTTTTGGTAGGTTTTGCACAGATTTCAAAAACTATTTGTCACGCATTCACGGTTGCATCATTACGCAATTGTATAGACATAACTATACAATCGACCTTTCGAGGTCACACAATCGACCTTTTAGGGTCACGCAAATGACCTTTCAGGATCACGCAATCGACTTCTCACGATCACACATTCACTCTAAGATTATTACGCATTCGTTAGGAAAATTGTTGTTTTGTTATTTTTATTCTTATTTCCTTTCTGTTCTCTGATCTGTGTAATTCTGCATGAAATTGAGTAAATCTGGCAACAAATTATTTTTATTGCATGTTTTTGATATAACAGTTTATGGCACGTAAGGTACAATTCAGGATTTCAGGTGCCAGAAGGATAAAGGAGCAAAGAAGACAAGCCAGACGTTATCAGAGAATTCTCAAAGCAGAAAAGAAGATACAAGATTGGGAAAACCAACTAGCCATCGACAGATACAATAGCTTAATTCTCTCATATCTGGTGAAATATGATTTGGTTAACATTGAATGGATGATGAGAGATCTAGCTAGAGCCTCACAATCTATTTTGCAAGTTTCTGATCAAATGCAACTTCATTTTTTTATTTTTTGTGTTATCTTCCTGTGTGTCATGCAATAGCCTTGTTATCATCACACAATCGACCTGTTAGGATCATGCATTCTCTTTGTCAAGATCACACAATCGATTTTACATAATTACACAATTGCCTATTCAGGGTCACGCAATCGCGCAGGTATCATAACACATTCAAATCTGTTAATTTTTGGTTCTATGTTTTCTGTTGATTTAATTTTACTACTAATCATTTGTTTGCAGCCTATGGCGAATTTACAGAAAGGATCGGATTAGTATTAGATTAATTGCACTCATGCTCTCACACTTCATTTTTTGGTGCTTAAAATTAACATTGGTTAAAATTGACATGCATGCAAAACACTTCAGTTTGGGCTTAAAATCAACATTGGTTAAAATTGACATGCATATATAACACTTCAATTTGGGCTTAAAATCAACAATTGTTAAAATTGACATGCATGCCTTCACATTTTAGTTTGGTTTTTAAAATTGACATTTAGATGCATATTCAACACCTCAATTTGGGCTTTAAAATGAACGCAAATTAGGCTGCACATAGATTAAATAAAATTTGATTTTCTTAAGGGAAATAACTTTTATCATGTTTGGTGTGGACCTACTGTTGCATTAACTAAATTTCCACCCGCCTTCGGGGTATTGGGAGAAAAGAAGGAGGTGACAACGACACTCAATTTTATTTTATTTCACGTAGAGAGGGGTATCTTTGACAGGGGATTTCATGACCCCATAGAGGTACTTTGAATTGGGATGCGTTGGGGATATCATCTCTCCTAGAGTACTCTCGAGCGGGTTTTTTGAGCCACTATATAAATATACTGGTCAGGCGGCTAGAGTATTAAGTGAATTCGAAGTATGTGGGGGCCTTCCCTGCACTGATAAGCTCAACTAAAGTCTTACGTGGATTGCTCTAAGAATCTATTGTTGGATCGGGACCCCTCGAAATCTTACAATAAGAACCAACTTAGTAGCCCAAAATACTACATTTAGTGATTCTGGGAGTGTGGTGATGATATGATGAAAGAATAAGGATCCAGTAGAATACTGAGAGGGGGTGGGTGTGAATCAGTATACTAAAAAACTGATAATGAACTCCCAATCTCAAAATAAACTTATCAACAAATAACTCTGTCAAGATAATGTCTCAAATATTACCAACATCAATCAATCATCAACCGGTTTGACTGTTATACCAACTTAATAGTAAACAACTTTAATCTTGTAAACATCAACAATGCTTAATCAAATATCAACATATTCATCTCTCATGCTTCCAATTATCATGCCTTATTAGAATAGTTAAGTAGTTAATCAAATCAACAAATAAGATCATAAACATAAAAGCATTCACCACTAGACACAAATATTTATACATGGAAAACCCAAATAGGTAAAAACCACGATGAGGTGAGACTCACAAGGATAGCTATCTAAACTCTTTTGAAGTTTGCCCTCTTAGGAGCCAAGCCTGTTAAAGATTTACAATAAGTCCTGTTAAGAACTAATTCCGATTAGGAATAACCCAGTTAAGGGATTTACAAATATGCCTTGATGAAAAGAACAATACCCTGTTAGGAGTAACCTCGCTGGAGGATTTGAGAATCCAAACTAATGGACCACCTTGTTAGAGGATTTAATAAGTAACCAAGCTTGTTAGAGCTTACCCGGTTAAGGGATTTTGATTTCTGCTGTAATTGTTAGAAAACAACAGGTTTTCTTTATCTGTGTGAATAGCACTACATATTCTTGACCAGATCCTTCTTAAGCTTCAATCTGCCTTTACACAAATTGCAGATCCATCCACCGGTTTGGCAACCACACACTCAACTAATTTCTGCCAACTTGCTAACACTTTTCACAAACAACTTCATCAACCTTAAATACAAATCAACTAGGTCGGTAACACAACAAAAACCTAATTCTCATCGTCGAGATTACAAACAAGTCGGTACAATACTGACCGTTAGAAATCTTAACAATCTCTTCACATTAATCAATAAAATTCCAACCTTTCCATGATCACCGCTTCATCGGACTTGTAACTCATCACGCGCTATGCATTTGATGCAATCCACTTTGCTCCTTTCCAAGACAATAAACACGCCAAATCAATCTGAACTTATCCTCATACAATCAACACACGTGTCTCCATCATTACCGCTCAAAATAAACCAACAAAATTGATCGATTAGGATTTAACACAAAAAAACTGGTAGGGTTTACCGGTTTACATAACATAGAAATGTTTAACCTTATACACTGGTTCAACTTACAAACTACCATATACCGGTTTACATCATCTTCCTCAAAGTTTATCACACTGGTTCCAAGACAAAAGCAATATCAATAGTAACATCAACAATATTATGAATATCATTCACCGGTTCAATTGACATCAATGACAACATATCATTAATGCAATCTATATGCAAAATGCCAACAAACTAAAAATACCAACAATCTCCCCCTTTGGCATTAATGAAAATACAAATTGTAGACACCTAAAAATGTCTCATTGATCATGTACTAATTATTCCTCTAATTGATTAAATAATCTTTATTATTTAATTAATTTAATTAATCCATTTTTTCTAATTTCATATTTCCTCATCATCTTATTAATTAATCTATTTCTTCTAATTTCATATTTCCTCATCATCTTATTAATTATTCTATTTTCCTATTCTTTAATCATTTTAATCATTTTCTAATATTAATTAAATAATTATTATTTAATTAATTGTGATTAATTCCCCAATTTAAATACTCTTTATTATTTAAATAAGTTACTAATTATTCAATTTCTATCTCTAATCATCTAATCATTCAACCCTCTTCTAAATATTAATTAAATATTTGTTATTTAATTAATTATGATTTAATCCTTTAATTTAAATAATCTTTATTATTTAATTATATCTCATTTCTAAATAATTAAATAGTTGCTTTAAATTATTTAATTAACTAATTAATTCTTCCATTTCCAAATCCCCAACTTCTAATTTCATTTAATTTCATATTCTACTAATTTCTTCCAAATTCAATTACATGTGCATGATTTCAAAAACCAAATTGAAAATTAAAGTCAAGTTCTAAATATATTCAAATGCTAGATTGAATTAATAAATTCAATTATTTGAATTAATATCTCATGCAAAGATTAAATTAATAACCTAAATCTAAATGCAAGCACATACTAAATTAATTAATCAAATCATTTATCTCTTCAACTTCTATTTCCATCTTTCAGTTAGCTTTTTCTAAATTAAGCTCTCCATGTCATCTTCTTTATTTCCACCAATTATTCTTTTTCTTCCCTCAATTAGCTCTTTCATCAATCAGTTGACTCAATTAATCTATTCAATCTATTGAGTTTCACTCCTACAATCAGCAGTTCAACTATCAATTTTCATTTGAGCTCACCTGCGTTCACACCTCTTGATCAATCTGTTCCACCTTTCAATCAATCTTCTCCAATTTTCTATAAATTGAGCATCCAATCTCCATTTTCATCAATCACGAACTTTGAATTTTTGTGTCACTTGCAGGTTACCAGTGCAATATCTGAGAGCCGTCATACCACGAAGAGGAGAAGATCAATGGAAGTTCTACGCAGTCACGGAATAGGGAGTTTTTATTGATTTGATTTATAATTCTTATTTCTTAATTGTGTTATTCCATTGTATTGTTTGTTAAATTCTGCTTAGGATAGGGATTCGTGATTCCCCTTGTTTCTAATTGATTACTTTGCTAATAGAAGATGAATTTTGCATCCCACATTTTGGTGAACCCGACGTGAACTAGCAACAATTTAACCTTTTTCTGTGTTTTGTGTGATTTTTGCAGATTGTGTGGATTATTCTTTTTTTTTTGCAGGTTGCATGAATTTTGAGAAAAAAATTTCTGTCACACATTCGAGCTTACATTGTCATGCAATCACATAGACAGGATCACGCATTCGACCCTTCGGGGTCATGCATTCGTTCAGACAGGGTCACGCAATCACCCTGTCCAAATCACGCAATCGCCCTTTTGGAATCAGGAATTCACAGGAAACTTTGCTGCTTAATTTTTTCTTCCTTCTGTTATCTGTTCTGTTTAATTCTGTCTTCAAATTGGTTAATCCGGGATCAAATTTCTTTTTATTTCATAATTTGATTAACACTGTTTATGGCAAGAAAAGTTCAGTTCAAGCTTTCAGGTGCAAGAAGGACGAAACAACAAAGGAGAGAAGCCAAACGATATCAAAAAGTTCTCCAGGCAAAAAAATTGATACAGGATTCGGAAGAACAACTGGCCTTAGACAGATATAATAGCCTAGTTCTTTCTTATACAGTTAAATATGATCTAATCAATATTGAATGGATGATGAGGGATTTGGATAGGGCTTCACAATTGGTTTCGCATGTTCCTGATCGGGTTTAGTTTTCTTGTATTTTTCTAACTTTTTTTTGTTGTCTGCATTCTGTCACGCAATCGAGCTGTTAGTGCTACGCAATCAACCAGATAACGCCACACATTCGGTCTGTCAGATTTACACATTCAGTCTATCAGATTTACGCATTCGGTTTGTAAGTATCACACAATCGCTCAGGTAGTATTACGCAATCACCTCTGTCAAGTTTTGAGTTTCTATTTTTTGTTGGTTTAATTTTACTACTAATCTTCTATTTGCAGCCCGTGGCGGATTCGCAGAGAGGATTAGATTAGTAATTTTGCATGCACACTTCACACTTCAATTTTTAGTGCTTAAAATCAACAACAGTTAAAAAGGACATGCATGGATAATCTCACACTTTGTTGTTGGTGTTTAAAATGAACATGGGCTAAAATTGACATGCATGTATCTCACACTTGGTTTTTAGTGCTTAAAAATCAAACAAATGGTTAAAATTGACATGTATGCCTTCATTCTTGGATTTGGTGTTTAAAATTGACATGCACATGCGGATCTAACACCTAAATTTGGGCTATAAAACAAATGTGAATCGAGCTACATTATATTAAATCACTTTCTATTTTTTAAGGTAAAGAAATTTTCATTGTGTCTGGGGTGGACCTACAGTTGCACTAATTGACTTTCTACCTGCCATCGAGCTCTTGGGAGAAAGAAGGAAGGTGACAACGACATCCAAATTTTCTTTTGTTCTACATAGTGAGGGGTATCTTTGACTAGGGATTTCATCACCCCATAGAGGTACTTCTAATTGGGATGTGTTGGGGATATCATCTCTCCCAACGTACTCTCGAGTGGGTTTTTTGAGCCGCTATATAAATATACTAGTCAGACGACTAGAGTGTTGAGTGAATTCGACGTATGTGGGGGCCTTCCCTGCACCGATAAGCTCAACTAAAGCCTTAAGTGGCTTGCTATGAGAATCCATCATTGGATCAGGACCCCTCGAAACCTAATACTAAGAACCAATTCAGTTGCCAAAAATCCTACATTCAGTGGTTTTGGGAGTGTGGATTGTACCCCATAGACACTCCTCATGTACCTTACATTATGAGACAGAAATCCCTCGGTGATAAGATCTTCAGATCTTTGGGGTAAGAGAGACTGGCATGCCCGAGAAGTGTGTGCCGTAGAGTGGAGCCAGTGCTGCGAGACTCTCTATCTGTCCATCTTGTTTCGGTATTTTGATGCGGGGGCCTCACTGAATGGTGTCCACTATCCAGCCTAAGATTGTATTCTGTGCTTTTTTATGTATCGTTGTGCTAGACCAGTATTGAGTCAATCCCTTGGGCTATTTTAGGCCCTATCCCACGTATCTCCAAATTTTCCGAGATTGTATGAAAATTGAGTCAGTCAGCTATACATACCTACCAACAATTGTTCTCAGATTTGGAAAACTATAAAACATTGTCTTACACACGAAATTATAGAAAACAAAGTCCGTTTTGAAACCAAAACTCAAAATTCCTTACATACTTGTGACCCCAAGCAGTCTTTTACATAGTCTTTTGCATAGTCCTACTTATGTCCTCATTATCGTCCTATGTCTTTTGCATAATCCCACTTACGTCCTTATTATCGTCCTACGTCTTTTTCATAGTCCCACTTACGTCCTCATTATCGTCCTAAGTCTTTTTTGCATTATCATCCATATTAGTTACATTATCACATACGTCTTCATCTAGACCTCATATATGTCTAAGTCCATTGTCAGTTATAGGTTCATAGCATGTGCATTCATGGGTCTCCCAGGTGATGGTTTTCTCCCCTTCGAGCAACCTAATCTAGTTCCAAATGGAGGTCAACGAGAAATCATTGATGGTCTAGCTAACTTAGCTTGGGATTTAAGAAGAAGTGCACATCAATATATAGGAGTCATACACGAGATAAACATTGAGTCTAGGATTTCCTGTATAATTGATAGAGAGATTGAGGTTGAACAACTTCATAAACAAATGGAAAGACTTGCATTAGAGAAATCTAGAAATGCTAAAAAGGTCTCACATCAAAATCCTCAATAGAGTCTAGTATAGTCTTGCATACCTCATATTTACATCTACAGGCTAGTGTTAGTCCATCGTCTTGCATAGAACCACCTTCATATAGGCAATTTTAGATGCCCGTCACAAGGTCCCAGAAAGCGAAAGGAATAATGGACCCGAACAACACATAGTCTATAAACCCTACTTAGAACATGGACATGTCAACATGTGAACACTCAGGTACACAGACAATGTCCACCATAAACGAATTACAACATCATTTGACAAAAGAAGAAATTGAGTTTGCACAGCAAGACCCACATGTCCTCATGATCTTAGATGCACTTATACATAGCGATAGGGACAAGTATTTTTTGCTATTAATACAAAATAGGGCAAAACTAGCTGAGGATTTTGATGTCACAAAGATTTTACCACTAGGAAAAACTTTAGGTCAAGATAACAGTCAAACACCACCCTTGACACAAATACAAGCAATGACCTCCAATTTTCCTCAAAATGTACCTATCCAAACAAATGTCAACACAAGTACAAACTTTCAAACAAGTGTGTCATCCTCAGCGATCAATGCTATGATACCATTACAGAGCATACCAATAATATCAAGTGTCTCAGTACCTAGTGCAACCCAACCTCCAGTTTCCTATTCTATGGGATCCACATATAGTCAACAAAATGCAAATCTAGGTATTGCCAATACAACAAGTACAACTCAACCAAACATGGGTTTGCATATCAACTATTTCACAGTACCTAGTGGAACGCCCAACACACAAGGTTATAATCTTTGTACCTTCCAACAACCTCCTAGTTATGCAACCATGAATCCTTTCGTGGGACATACACAAACACAAGGTATACCTTTGACACAAAAAAATATTCTAACACAACAAATACAGAATTTGCAACTACAAATGATGACTGGTAATGATAAAAAGAGCTACACAATGTAGGACCTACATCCTTATCCATTCGATCACACATTATACATGCCACCTTTCCCACAACATTTTGAAACGCCCAAATTTGATAGATATCGAGGGAAGGGTGATCCTAGAGATCATTTTAGAGAATTTTTTATGACATGTATAGAAGTTGCCTCAGAAGATACTTATCTAATGAGACTATTTCGTAAAAGTCTGGGAGGTCCGGCTTTAGAGTGGTTTTCACATTTACCACCAACCATCACATCATGGGGAGAATTAGCTGAACAATTTATAGCAAACTTCTCGCACAACATTGACACCCCGGTTACTTTGATGGACTTATGTGTCGCTAAACAATATGAGAATGAAACATTTGCATCCTTCATACAACGATGGAGGGCTCTCTATAGGAGGTGCAAGACAGTTATCCTAGAAACAGAGCAAGTGGATATGTTTACAGAAAATTTGATTCCTAAGATTAAATATCCGATACAATTACAATGTCTAACCACATTCAAATAAATCATAGAAAAGGCTCTCAAATGTGAGAAGGGATTAGTAGAACAAGGTCTTATTAAGTATGGCAACACCAACAACAATGACAAATCTAAGTTTTGGTCGAAAAAGAAAAATGTGACCAATGATGGTATTGTAGATGCTAGAACGATAAACTAAACTCAACCCATTTTATCTTTGGGAATGAGTCAGTCAACAAATCCACATACATGGAATAACACAACATCAACAAATGTAAATGCTACACAAAACACGAACATAAGATACCCCAGGGTAAACGCTCCAAGAAGAAATTACACACCTTTAGGAGAACAAATTGAGTCAGAACTCAAAAAGTTAATACAGACAAACATGATCACTTTACCTGAAGTAAGAATGTATGAACCAGGTCCTTTCAACCCCACATGGTGGAATGATAATGATTTCTGCGATTATCATAGGACCGAAGGTCACAAAACGACAAGTTGCTACAAATTGAAAAACTTGATCCAAGATATGATAGACCAAGGGGACATCACAATTGATACCGATAAGACCTCAGCAAACACAAATCATACTATTTTTAAGGATCCTTTTGTTAAGCATGACAAGGGAAAAGCTACCACATCAAGTACCCAAGACAATACGACTAACTACACAAAGGTCTCATACGACTATACTATTCATGCTATTAGCTCAGGAGATACAACAAACAATGATTCACAAGAAATAACTGATCAAGAGGACCAATATCAAGATACTCATAGAAATGATCACCAACTTTGCACGATATCTGAAGCACCAAATTATGATGATGATACAAATCTTTGTCTGAGAGACTGGGGACATGATCAACCATCTCACTTAGGTTGGTTTGAAGATGAACTCATAGAACATATTATGGATGTCAAACATACACATCAAGACTATGAAGAGGGATTTAACATAAATCTTGATAAAACAAACTATGATACAAATGATACAATTGTTAAAATCACAATTACTCCCAAAGACAGAGACTGTGCAGTGGTTACTTGCAGATCAAAGGTAACTTTACAAGGGATACCACAAAATCAACTACCAGCAGTAGGGACTTACAATGTAGCCGAGCAACTTAAGAAAACTTCGGCACAGATATAATTATTCGAACTATTGCGTATTTCACCTAATCATAGAGCTATACTGGATAAAGCACTTCAAGATTCAGTAGTGGACAAAGATATAGATGAAAATGCCTTCTAGTCTATGGTAGGAAGTCTGACACAAGGCACACACATTGCATTCACAGAACAAGATATTCCTAGTGATAAATTACTTCATAATGACCCACTACATCTGGAAGCTTACATTCATAAGAAAAGAATCAGAAGAGTACTCATAGATGGGGGAGCCGGTCTCAACATTTGTACTTTAAAGCTAGTCAAAGAACTGGGATATTCTGAACTTCACATTGATTCTTCCAAAAGGATAAATATCAAGGCTTACGATGATGAAGAACGTCCATCTAAAGGCATTGTAACATTACTTGTACAAGTAGGACCAATAACAACAGAGGTTGCTTTTCAAGTCTTGGACAAAGAACTGGGATATAACATGTTTATTGGGCCGCCCATGGATCCACACCATGCAAGCAGTACCATCCACATTTCATCAGTGTGTCAAATTCCCATACAATGGTATCAAAATCACCATAAAGGGTGATCCAAATCCATTCCAACATTGCAATTATCTAAAATATAGTGTGGATAATCAGATACCTATCAATCAGGCCGCACCCCTCACTACACAACTGGAAGCATTAAAGATCATAGAAACAAAAAAAGATATGCCTACAACATCCTCCTTACAAATAAAGGATATGGGTTGTGGAGAATACTCAATTGCAAATACTTTAAGTGGGAAACAGTTGTCTCTTTGTCCTAAGTCCTTTGGGAAACCTTACAGTACAGTGAAAAAGTGAGACAAAGGAAAAGAAATTGTCAGATACACAGATTCATGCTCTTTCATTAGATGGGGTGACTTACAAGAAGAATCCCTGAACGAAGATGTTAACCATTGGATATATAGAGAAGAAGATCATATGACAATACCTAGAATACACATAGATCAATATGGCAATGGACTCAAAATACTCCAAAGACATGGATATGATGGTACCATAGGCCTTGGGTTACAGAAATAAGGAAGACTAGAACCTATTGTTCCTAATGATTATCCAGGGAATCAAGGATTGGGATACAAGCATGTACAACATATTACCGAAGCAAGACATCATACTCTTGATATACTAAATTGACCAAGCAAAACAACAAATTACATATCACAGGAATTTGTCCACACAGGCGCTTCCATCTTCAACTCAAATGAGTAATCAGGTTCCTACACCACCAAGTGCAGAATCAAATGGGGAAGACATGAGACAACTCTTGCAAGAACCTACCACTGAGTTACAAAATGATGCAGTTATTGACACAACAATACAGGCTAATGTGGCAACAGATGCAGGATTACCCCCACCACTTGAATCCCACCCATGGTTATTGTCACTACTTCTACCACGAGAAGCAACTTAGGCTCAACCTAACGAAATAGATGAAGAAAGATTGCAAAGGCTTATACTAGGCTTAAGAAGGGTCACTAATGTGCAAAGAAGACCAGTCAATATACAACAAAATCATGGATAGGAATAAGAAGAAATAAGTGATGATAACTCATATGATGAAACATATATTGAAAGTGAGACAGACTCTCATGATTACAAATTCTTATCTCCATGATTCTAGCCCACTAGAAAGTGTAATATTAAGGAATCAAATAAGGCTTATACAAGATGAAGATACACAAAGCCAGTCAAACAATCAAGTCTTCATGTTATCCGAGTCTACTAAAGAAGGGAGTAATGATTTACCCCTAGTACATTCACACTTGATTGATTGGGGGCAAGAAGGAAAACTAATGCTGGATTGGTTTGAAAACAACGAAGTAATCTCAGAATTTCTAGGAGTCAGAGAGGGATTTCCGCAAAGTGATCATAAAGCAGGGTTTGCTATAGACCTAAATAGAACGACATACTTTGGAGAAGAAAGTACTTCTCCAACAGAAGATAAGGATCAAACTACCCATAATGACAAAAGTGACTTGGGTAATCTTCCTATGGAAAGAGAAAGTTCAACATTACTTACAGAGGAAATAGAAGAAGTAAACATAGTAGAAGGGGAGGTTGTACATAGCATCCATCTAGTAAAATCACTGAGCAAAGAAGAAATAGACAGATTCATTCATTTTTTCAAGCAACGACCTATCAAATTTTCTTGGTCCTATTCAGACATGCCGGGCTTAGACCCTAAATTAGTGTTGCATCACTTACCATTGATACCAGGAGTTAAACCTTACAAGCAAAAATTGAGAAAAATGCATCCAAGTATTGCATTAATGGTTAAAATAGAACTACAAAAGCTGCTGGAAGTAGGTTTTATTAGACCTATTGACTACGCGGAATGGATATCCAACCTGGTACCTATGACTAAGCCCACGAGAGGCATAATAATCTGTACTGATTTTCGAGATCTAAATAAAGCTTGTCCTAAGGATGACTTCTCGCTACCCAATATCAACATGATAGTTGACCTAACAGCTGGAAATAAGATGCTATCCTTAATGGATGATTTTCAGGATACAACCAGATTAAAATTGCACCAGAAGATCAACATAAAATGGCCTTTACATGCCCATGGGGAACGTACTGCTGGAATGTGATGCCATTTGGTCTTAAAAACACCGGAGCAACATACCAAAGAGCCATGACAATGTTGTTTCATGATATGATCCATAACATAATGGAAGATTACGTGGATGACATATTGGCTAAATCACAAACTAGAGAAAGTCACCTTGCAGTTCTTACACATATATTTGATCGGTTACAACAATATAATATCATATTAAATCCGAAGAAATGTGTGTTTGGTGTAACAACAAGTAAACTATTAGGGTTTATAGTGTCAAATAGAGGAATTGAAATAGACCCTGCTAAGGTCAAGGCAATCATTGATATGCAACCTCCGTCAACACTTAAACAACTCAGAGGATTACAAGGAAGACTGCAATCTATAAGGAGATTCATAGCACAGTTGGTAGATAAGTGTCACCCATTCTAGCATTTATTCTAGAAAGGAGTTACTTTTAAATGGACAAAACAATGCCCGAAAGCTTTCCAAGCTCTGAAAGATTATCTTTTGAACACACCGGTGTTAATATCCCCTACTCCAGGACAACCTCTATTGTTATACATATCAACAATGAACTCAGTTCTAGGAGCTCTATTGGCACAACATTACAAAAATGGAAAAGAAAGAACCATTTACTATATAAGTAGGACTCTGATCGGCTATGATCTTAATTATACCCCCATAGAGCGAACATGCTTAGCAGTAATCTTTGCATCACAAAAGCTCAAACATTACATGTTGAGTCATAAGGTACAACTCATTGCATGCTTTGACCCACTCAAGTATCTATTGAGTAGAGCAACATTGACTGGGCGATTGGCTAAGTGGGTTATGATCTTGAGCGAGTTTGATATAGAATAGATAGACAAAAAATCCATTAAAGGACAAATCATAGATGATCAATTAGTAGAGGCTCCTATACAGGACAATCATCCATTGCTGATAGACTTTCAAGATGAATCCGTGTTTACATTAACTGCCTCAGTAATGTGGAAATTATATTTTGATGGGTCATATACAAATCATGGATCTGGAGCAGGCATTCTCTTCATTACTCCTCAAGGGGATGTTATACCTAAGTCATTTAGGATCAATTTCCCATGCACCAACAATATGGTTGAATTTGAAGCTCTCCTCATAGGGCTTCGTACAACTGTACAATGGAAAATACAAAAGTTACAAGTCTATGGTGATTCACAGTTGATTGTAAACCAGGTCAATGATGATTACAACACGAAGGATGACAAACTCAGGCCTTATAAGAAGTTGGTTGAAGATTCTAAGGAGCACTTCAGCAAAATTACCTTTGAACAAATCCCAAGAATACAAAACAAGGCAGCATAAGCAATGGCAACCATAGGATCTCTTTTGAATATGCCTGCTAATGAAACTCGGTTTGAGTTTATCATAGACTAGTTAATGCTACCTGCATATGAGACTCCCTTATCAGACTATGTATGTGCAATTGTGGGTCCAAAAACACCTTGGTACAATGAAATATATACATATTTACACACCGAATACATGTCACCGAATTTGTCCAGAAATCAAAAGAAGACCTTTATTTGTCAGGCATCTAGATACACCATTATAGGTGATACTTTGTATAGAAAGGGTTTCGATGGAACTCTTATCCGATGTCTGGATGAGAATGAAGCACATCTTGCTTTAAGAGAAGTCCATGATGGAATCTGTGGGGCTCACCAAAGTGGTCTGCCATTATCAAAGAAATTACTGAGAACATGGTATTACTGGCCAACAATGGAAAAAGATGCTTACAAGTATGTACATAAGTGTAAATAATGCCAAATACATGGAGACCTTATTCATGCACCAACACAAGATCTCCAACCCATCGCATCACTGTGGCCATTTTCACAATGGGGATTAGATCTAGTTGGTAAAATTAACCCTTCTTCTTCTAATGCACACAAGTTTATCTTGACATCCACTGAATACTTTACTAAGTGGGTTGAGGCGATTCCTTTAACATACACCACTGGAAAGTAGATAGGAAAATTCATGCTCAACTACATTATATGTAGATACAGAATTCCAATGTGCTTTAACGGGCGTCCATTTAAAAACCAGGAAGTGAAAGAGTTTGTGTGACAAATTCCACATACCACAGAGATTTTCCACGCCATATTATCCACAAAGTAATGGGCAAGCATAGGCTACAAATAAAATAATATTGAAAATTCTTAATAAAGTAGTCACTGACACAGGACGGAACTGGCATCTCCAGTTAAATCCTGCTCTTTGGGCCTATAGAATAGGAGTACGCACACCTATAGGAGCAACACCATATTCCTTGGTCTATGGGTCAAAAGCGATACTCCCCATTGAAATAGAAATACCGTCTCTAAGAGTCTCCTTACAGAACATCATATCACAGGAAGAGTATCAGGTAGCAAGGTTACAAGAACTCGAAACCCTTGATGAAAAAAGACAAACAACGTTTAACCATATACAAGGATATCAAAATAGACTGAGATGAAGTTATAATAAACGGGTCCACCCACGAAGTTTTCAAGTGGGAGATATAGTACTTAAAGAGAATCAAAGGAACCTAGCGGAACGAGAAAGGCCAGAGAAATTTGAACCTAACTGGCTAGGTCCTTTCATTATAACAAGGGTCATAGGCAATGGAGCCTATAATTTGGCTACCATGGAGGGAGATCCAATCTCTGACCCTATGAACAACATGCACCTTAAGCGATATTATACCTAAGGGCTGTTTAGTTTAGGTTTTATTTTTCGCATTGCATATCATATCATTTAAAACACAACGTTACATGTAGTTTCTTTTTTAGATGCATCACATTCTTAAAATTTTCTACATTTTCATATAGAAGCATCAATAAAACAAGGCAACTATTCAAGTTTATCATCTGTTTGCATCTAAGGAAAACAAGGGTCATTTCCTTTCTTAGATATTTGGACATGAAGTCTTAGAGGTTCTAAGGTCATTCATTCTCAACATTACCCTGTGACGACGCTTTACTTATTGTTGGGTAGTGATTTCACTATTTGAGACTTGTTAACCCACAATCTATCAATTGCTATATCTCGCCATACTAATAAATCTCTAATTCACTTGAGATGCCTAGTTGATTATATGACTAGTGAAAAATCTAAAATTCTACTTTAGCGCCGTTGTAATTGTCACACCCCAGGTTTCATTACTTACAGGTCAAGGCAAGAAAAGAAAAGAAAAAAGAGAAAAAGAGCTATGCCAAATATACATCTAAAGGCAGATAGAGCAATGATATATAACTGAAATATCATGTATACAAATGCGATAAAAATATTGACTATGGGAACATGCAAGTAACTCCATCAAGGCTATGAACGCCTATTGGCAATGGAACAATATTTGAGAAATTACAGTCTATAACTTTGTCGGAGCTCTCAAGGCTTGCTGGTAGCGAGACTCTATTCAAGATGCTTTTGAAGTTAGAAAAATCATGTAGCTAGTCATATAGGATGCTAAGGATCTTTAGTGAACATAAGAGCGAGAATTAACGCATTTGCACACACATGGGCAAAAGAAGATCAAAGTTTCAAGAAACAATGGGGAAGTTTTGTGCATCTCCATTTGTAAATCCTAGTCACTAAGTGTGTTGAGATGAATGTTCTGAAGGGCCTTAGAGATAGATTGACCGCTTATCTATGAAATGTTTTGCACCTCCATTTCAATTGGTGTATTCAAATGCAAAAGCAAACATAGTCAACCTTGTTCGAATAGGAAAGGCATCTTCATCCTGCACATTGCATTCACATAGGTCATGTCAAAAATTCGTTTGTCTCCACATACATTTTGTAGATCATCATGTCATACAGGTCTGCACACTAGGGGCATAACTGAAAAAATCCTAAAAAAAAAACAAAAAACAAAAAACAAACAAACAAACAAACAAAACATATAAAGTCCTGAAAAAATCCAAAAAATCACATAAAGTCCTGAAAAAATCCAAAAAATCATATAAAGTCTTGAAAAAATCCCAAAAAATCATATAAAGTCCTAAAAAAATCCAAAAAATCATATAAAGTCCTGAAAAAATCCAAAAAACATTGAAAAACTCAAAATCCAAAAAACATTGAAAAACTCAAAATCCAAAAACATTGAAAATCATGAAATACTAAAAACATCCATATAAAGTCCTGAAAAAAATCATCCAACCAAAAACATTCAAATATCGATCCACATAATCCAAAAACATCGAAAAAGCTATTGGAAAAGAACTAAAAATCAAAAATCAATCAATCAGAAAAACTTGTAATAAAATGTCTTGTGAGAAACAAATACCCTAGTAGATATCCAGCAAACAATTCGCACGAAGTTAACAAAGAATACGACTATCCAGTCAAACATTTGCAATCAATTGATCAAATTGTCTTATCAATCATATCATATCCATATCAACGTGATCATTATCTTGTCTTAAACAGAAGAGGATACACTCGAAATCAGACAGGTCAGTCTTAAACGGGGTTCGCAACTTTCTGAGATCAGACATTATCAACTATCACATCAAACAACTGAGAACGAAGGCACAAGGTCAGTATAGCTACTGAATTTTGTCCAGGTCAGTTTTTATCTTTTTATCATTTCACGATAGATATTGTTCCTATGCTACTCAAGGATGTACACAAGTGACTAGAGGAGCTATGATGGGCATTATCTTTTTCTTTGTTTGCTGTTTGTGGTGTGAACCGATGAAATTCTAGGGAAATTTCTCTAGTGGGTGTCTGTGATAAGAGCCTTCACATCAAGGTGAAATTGCCACACATACCTCGACCCCTAACGCAATTCCCAGAATGGAATGTTCACTCCTTGTCTGCTACGTGTTTGTTTCTTCAATGAGATATCTTTACATCTTGGTTCCTTATACCCTGATTTGCTAAAGCTTCATTGTTCAATAATAAGGCTCAGTGATGAATATATATTGACGCAATAAAATATTTGACACAGGTTCATGATTCATTCAATTTCATTCTAATTCTCATCTCAATTGCTTATTGATAGTTTGTTGATTTCTCATCTTCAATCTAAATCGCATTCTTTCTAACACTCTTTCTATCATCATTTTTTTCTCTCTATCAACCTGACTAACATTTCTTCAATTTATATCTGAGTTAAAATTGGTTCAACCATTATCATACAAAAAGCATGCATTCATTATAGAGTTCATTTACATTCATTATAAGAGTTCATTAGCATAACATTCATTATAGAGTTCATTTGCATTCATTATAGAGTCATTTGCATTCATTTACATCATTACTACATACATGTACTATGATTATATTTAGAATCATAAAGAATTAAAATAGATATGCATCATAAAACTCATAACATCATATAAAACATACGTAGGTCATTACCAAAACCAACATGCCATATATATATAACTCAATAATAATATTGTGTGTGAATACAATAAATAAGCCCGAAGGCTTAGATAACATGATCACCAACACTACCTTTGTAATGCCCCACCAGGAAACCTCGAAGGGATAAGCCAAAACACAAGAATAGAGTGCAATAATTTTTTTTTTTTTAAAGTTACACCACATTAAGATACAACAAGATATCAAAGATTCAGATTACATAGCGGAAGACATCAACTAACACCTAAAGAGTTTCCCAACGAGATTACTTAAATTTCACAATTCACTTAACTCACACAATTAAACCAATAAGCTGATTATCTTAATAACGAGATAATTCTTAATCAGGATAATTTCTTTCAGAAGATGGAAATATAAATCACAAGCAAAGATTCATCCATTAAGATCTATTCATAATCTTCATTCAAGCTTTTCATTAAAATACAAGCCATACATCTAATATTCTAACACACTAGAATTTCCTCATAACATATGAGATCTCTTCAAGCATACTTAATTTCCTTAACAACAACTGACTATATTCCATTACTCTAAGTTACATTCTTTCATATTCCAATTTATTGCATTTTAAAAGACGATTGCATACATGCATCTACGATAAATCTCATCTAAACCACTTATGCATTCGATCAAAATGGCATTCAAGGAGGACTGCATATAAGCATTTAAAGTTAATTCCATCTTATCCACTTATACATTCTAACATAAGCTATTCATACATGATAAAGCTGAATAAAGGAAACATAAGAGAATAACATCACATAACACCATAATGATCTCGGAGTTCACCCCTAAAGGGCTACATCTCCGGGTCTGCTCAACTGCAAGACCCCTCTGATAATTAATAAAGTTAAGAATACATGAGGTTACACCATTACAATCCGGCCATCAAGGCGAAACATAAACAATATACAAGCGACCACATCGGTCAATTAATACATAAACGATCCCTGAAAAGAAAAGGATCCAGCTGAACATAATCAAAACTAAAACAAAGGTCCAGGAGAACATCCACAAAACTGAGTCATCACCACCCAAGGTCTAACATGAAACCAATACTCACAAGGGCATAGACAAAAGGACGACCCACAATGGTACTCCTAACAGGACAAAACGACAACACACTAGCAAACGTAGGGACAAGTGTCATCACACAACTTGGTATGGTTACCATGGCAAGTCTTCATAGGTCCCGACCCCATACACTGGGTTACCCTGGCAACCTAATCCGAGCCTCCGGCCCATCCAAGCCTCATGTGGACCCACACATCCGCTCGTGAAGACAAGGATGATGGTTTGCCATTTCAGGCCTTCTCACAACATGTTGAGTCTGTGTTAGCACTCGTCCCATGTGTGAGGCACAATTATCTCACTTAGAGATTACATTCTAATCTACTGTTAGGTTATCACTTATTAGACTCACTTTCGACGGGTTACCCAGCAGCCACTTTGGGCGCGGCCCCCAATCGAAAGCCACTTTCCCATACGACACTAGACTATACTCAGACGAACTCAAAACCCAAGGAATACACATGGTCAGACGAACGGAGTTCAAGAAGGAGGAAGCATCCCTCATTTGGTCAAACACGAATCGTCATTCGACACCTACACAAAGGATATGACCAACTATGACACTACCACAAAACAACAGTCAACTCAAAATCGAGGACTGAAACAGGTACCCCAAATCATTCCATACGACAGGGACCTATCAAACAAAGCACTCTTGCCATTTCATAATTAAAAGCGAATACAGAAATTAAACTCGCATAGGTAATATTCAACAGATACAATCTTTTCCGAATTGATCTAAATATTAAAAGTCGATGAAGTTTTTTACATGATCTATAATAGATTGCAGTTATCTACTTCATTTAGATACAGGTTGTTCTTGGTTTTCTAACTCTCTAAGGTTCATTGCATCGCACATACAAAAATATGCCATAACGAGTTCTTTAACCAATTTCACAAGAATATAATTTAAACAACCATTAACCAATTAATTAAGATATTTAGTCTTCCATTAACATCATCATTGACATACTGGTTCAAAATAAATCCTACACATTTGTCTTTTCCAGAACCAACTTACACTATACAGATCAAGGAAATATACATATTTAGGGAAGCCAAATAAAGAAAATCCATTCCCAGATTAACACATTGTTTCCTTGAGCATATAAAGAAAATTACAAAAATTAACTATTAATTAATGAACATATTTAATAATCCGCGATTAATTAAATATAACAAATTAATAATTAATAACAAAATTAACAAATTAAGTATTTAATTACAAAAAAATATGCATTAATAATAAGATAAGATTTGAGTATTAATTATTGTATATTTAACCTTATACAATTAATTAATAACAAATTATCCTTGAATTATTAATTAATGCCAATATTTAATCATAATAAAAAAAAACTTAATTTAAAATTAAATTTAATAATATTAAACTATAATATTTAAAAAAAAAAAAAAAAAAAACATTAAAAAAAACTTTTCTTTCCCTTTTTTTTTTTTTTACAAAAACCAAAACACAAATATGGGGGAGGGTACCCACGTGGACCCCCACGTGGCCCCCCCCCCTTGGGAGCTCATGCTGCTGCCCAATGGGAGCACGCAGCCCCCATGGGAGCGCTTCTGTTCCCAAAGGGAGCATGCAGCCCCCATGGGAGCGCTGCTGCCCAATGGAAAAGCAGCACCCCTCCACGTGGTGGGGTACTCTCCCATGTGGTTGGGGTTTCCAATCTTTTTTTTAATTTTATTTTTATTTTTTTTAAAAATTTGATCACTGTGCAATACACAGTTAAAAAAAACAGTCTCCCAGAGACTAAAGAATCATGAATTTTTTTAATTTTTATTCACCCAAATTGCAATCTTTTTTAAAAATACCCAGATCAGGAAAAGGGAAAATTTCTCCAAAACTAACAGCATATTGGTCAAACAAGATTGATCTTCACAAATTTAACATCTAATCTGCCAAACCCCCAACTAAATTTCAATTTTATTTAATTTTAAATCATTCTTGGCAAACCAGAAATTGATTTGAAAACAAGGAATGAAATCAAGGAGGGATAATTCAAGATCTTATTTCCATTCTACTCTATTAATCAATCAAACTGATTTTTCAATAACAAATTCATTTCTTTCAACCAGAACAGTAAATTCTTTTGGCAACAAGAAAACAATTTAGAATCCTACCTTCATACGCAATCCTGGAAGAGATTTACTGAAGAGCCCAACCTGCAAGCTCAAGAATTCCTCCTTCCAGAATCCCCAAATTTCATCCCAAAAATATTTTTTTTTAACAAAGCATTTTCCAAAAACATCCATCCTCCAAAATTTCCCAAAATTTTAGGTTATAAGGAAGAGTTGACCAAAATTCCATTTTTGGAATTAAAATTTTTATTTAAAAATAATTCTCAAAATTAATTCTTTTATAACTATATCAATAAATTGAATTGCTTTTCCCATTTAAAATTGATTTTCTCACTCAACTGAAATTTAACCTTTCAAATTTAAAAAGCCAACAGAATACAATTAAATCTATTGCACTTAAATACAAAACTTTCTTTTCAACAACATATCCAAAATGCATTTAATATTTAAATTAACTATTTAATTGAACTTGCTCCCAATTTAAAACGAGCAATCCAAAATCAACGATAATCGCATAACGAAATCCCGATTAATTTAGTCCATTAATCTTCAATGCACAAACACATATATAATCAAAATAATTACTAAGGGTTAATTAATCAATTTATCCATACACACCAAGCACGCAAACCGAGAAGGTCAACCAAACAGACGACTCACAAACTCGAACAAAAAGGGATTACCGACGACGACTGGCGATGCTCACCTGTGCACGACTAAGGTCAACTAGGGTCTTACGACCACCTAATCCAACTCTAAGGATTAAAGAGGTACACTCAAACTTTCAAATCCAGGTGAAGACGAACCTCGCACTCATGCGGCGTTGTACCTGAAATCTCCTGCAACCAAGAGTCATACATGCATACATATATAAAATTTAATGAAAGCGTTAGCCCGATATTAATACCACGAAATAGGAACACTAAACAACTTGCATACAACTAGTGTGAAAACCACATCAACAACTATGCATTAAATCAAACATCTGACTATAACATTATATAAGATAAACTAACCAAGATTAAACCGAGATTAGAAATTGATTAGGGCATGGGTACTACAGCCTTTGTCAGTAGGTGGATCCTGTCCACTAGATCCTGCCCCAGGATGTCGAGGTGGTCCCATAACACCACCACTGCTAGTCCGTCGTGAAGTAGATCTACTCGATCTCCTCCCCATGTATGCACTAAAGCTAGGCTCTCTCTGACCCTCAGGGACGACTCTCTCCTATGCCTGCCGATAATAAATAGACTCCTGCGCAACAGTGAAATACCTATGTTAGCCCAATATTAATACCACGAAATAGGAACACTAAATAACTTGCATACAACTAGTGTGAAAACCACATCAACAGCTATGCATTAAATCAAACATCTGACTATAACATTATATAAGATAAACTAACCAAGATTAAACCGAGATTAGAAATTGATTAGGGCAGGGGTACTACAGCCTTTGTCAGCAGGTGGGATCCTGTCCACTAGATCCTGCCCCAGGATGTCGAGGTGGTCCCATAACACCACCACTGCTAGTCCGTTGTGAAGTAGATCTACTCGATCTCCTCCCCATGTATGCACTAAAGCTAGGCTCTCTCTGACCCTCAGGGACGACTCTCTCGTATGCCTGCCGATAATAAATAGACTCCTGCGCAATAGTGAAATACCTATCTGCCTGGTTGTGCGCATCTGTCCCTACTCTAAAAAGCTGATCGAAGAGTAATCTGACATCTTCGCACTGCCTCATCTCTCTCCCTCTAGAGATGATCTCTCTCAACCTCAAGGGCACCATAATCTGCATGGTAGGTCTTTTGCTCGATATCTCGTCTGGTGACCTCATCCTCCAAACTCTGGACCCGCACTCTAAGAGTCTCCAGCTCTATTAGGAATTCCACAGATACTGAGAGGGGGGGGGGGGTGAATCAGTATCTGATCGGTATATAGAATTTCTTAACTTAAAACATGCAGAACATAATATAACAGTGTACCGGTATGCAAGAAATAATGTAATAAACAAAATCAAGAACATCCACATGAAAAGCACACCATAACACAAGATTTTAACGAGGAAACCTAGTGTGGGAAAAACCTCAGTGGGATTTGTGACCCACAATATTCACTCACTGGCCAATAAGAGAATATTACTTACAATAGGGGCCTGCACATGCAGGAAGGCCAACTGCCTAGAGCTCACTGCTTAATGGGAAGTCTCACCGACTTACAATGAGGATTATACAAATCCAATATCTTGTACTGCTTTATAATAGCATCTTCAATGCCTGATCCAGTACCGGTTACTGCTCTATTCTTTACATATACCCCTTAACTTATATTTCGCATAATAGGTCTGCCTAATATTTTTCCTTACTTCTTCTATCTCCTCTATCAAATGTCTACAATGATCTATTTTATATATAAGAGTCATTTTACAATTTGCCAAGTCAGCTTAAAAGTTTTTACAATAATAAACAAAATATAATATAACAAAAATCCTATCGGCCTCTGTGCCGGTATACTTCCTTTCTTCTGTGCCGGTGCCGGTGTCCTGAGTACTGGTGTAGAGTGTGATCTACTGATGCCGGTATAATGCCTTTGCCAGTGCCATAGGATTGCAAGGTTGCCATGAATGACAAAACCTTCAATCACATACAATGTCTCATTGGAGTGTGCATATGCCAACAATCTGCCCCTTTGGCATTGATGGCAACACTCATGAGAAATTTCAAAAAATGATCCAAAAATGTGAAGTCCAAAAAAATGTTACCAAAAATGTGTGTACTCCCCCTGAGCATATGATTCCTATGATTTGAATTTTCTCATCCTATTACTCCCCCTTTGGCATCAATGACAAAGGTTGTCAAGATGTCAGTAGAGTTTGTAGTTTCAACCTTGTAACTAGGTGGTTACAATTTGGAAAAGATCTCCCAAAATCAAGTTTATACTATCCACAAACTTCTTGCTATCCTTTATTGCTGTCTCTATTCTCTTCATTGTACCGGTGAGATGCTGCAAATGCTCTATCGATGTTTTCTTTCCCTGTATTATTGCCTTAGATACTTCCTTTTGTAGTGACACTAGATAGTCCAATCTTGGACTTAGTTTTGATCTCAAATGCTTTGCCTTATTCACTATTCTTTCTTTCTCTCTTTCCAATTTAAGTAATTCTTCTTCAAATTTTTTTATCTTTTCCTCAAAAACTGATAGTGTATCAGGTGAGTTGACAAAACTATCTGCAAGTTTATTGATCTCATCCTGTACCTTGCTCATTTTCTTGTCTATATCTACAGCCAAAAAGTTTGTTTTACAGGAATCTTTGTACAAATTTTTGTACTCTTTCAATAAATTACATAATTCCGGTAGAAGTGTGTCAAAATCTCTGTTACACTTCTTTATTTGCTCATCAAAGAATTTCTCTTTTTCAACTTCTACTTTATCCTTCAATGACACTTCTTTTATTTTCTCAATGTTTTCTGAGATATATTTACACAGTGTATCAAGTTGTCCTAAAGAATATTTATTGTCTATATTACAGTTGGGAGCAATTACCTTCAAAATTGGTATGGTTTCATCAATTGCTTTGCAAGCTTGTGAGATGCAGTCGGTTATTTTCGACTCAATCAGATTAGTTGATTTGTAGCCTGATGATGAATCAACAATCTGAGTACCGATAGAAGTAACCAAGCTTGTATTGACCTCTGGTAGGTCTGTTTGTGTTTGCATTTCTTTAAGCAATGGTTTTTCTACTCCACTAGTTGCCGGTGGTACTGTTTCCTTATGTACCTGTTCCTGTTGTTGTTGTTGTTCCTGTTCCGGAGCCTTTTGCTCTATTTGTTCCTTTGTTTGTTGCATTGCCTCAGTTTGAGTCTGAGTCTCTACCTTTTGCTCTTTGTCTTCTACCAGTTTCTCTTGTGTGTTATCAGTTTCCTCAGCTACCGGAGGCTTACTAGCCATATCAGTCTTATCAGTTGTATCTTTGTCTACCACTATGTTGATCTTTTGAGTGTCAACATCAACAGTATATAAAACTTTAGGATTAGGATTATCATCCTCTACATCCATACTCTTAGCTACCCGTTGATCTTCTGTAGTTGTTGTTTTTACCAGTGGAGTAATTAAAGGAGGTGGGGGTAAGTTGTCTCTAACCTTGATACTAGGTGGTCCACCAACTTTACCTTTACCCTTGTCTCTATCTTTCTGATAAACTTTTATGGGTTTGGGGTTCCTATACTCTTCTTGTTTTTCTTTCTCAACTAGGAATATGTCCCATCCATTTTCTGTCTCCTCAGTCACCTCATTAATTCTTCCAACCATTAAAGCAATGTGCCGGTGTGCAGTAGAAAATACTGACCGGTTGGCTTGAGCAATTAGTTCATCAATTTCTTTGGGTGAGTTTACCGGATAAACAGCAAGTAGCTTTTCAATCTTTATTTTCTTATCTAGTTCTATTACTGCTTGTCTTCTTGCTTCTAGTCTTTTAAATAGCTCATCTGGAATTTCATTGACTACTTCCATAAAAAATTTCTTGTACATATCCATATGTAATATAACACTGTTTTGTTCTTTTTCATCAGCTGTTAGAGTGTCATATATTTTCTCTATATTTTTCAATTTACGTTCCTCTGTGATTTCATTCAGCAGTATATCAAGAGGGGCCAAGTCTTTGTTTGTCCTCTTCTTCTTCTTGGGTGTCAGTTTCTTCTTTGGTGTGGCCTTTCTTATTGGAGATCACACTGCTTGTTGCTTTTGTCTTGTCCTCCTGGGTGAGGGTGTGGTTGCCGGTGAGGGATCTCTTTTCCTTACAACTCTTTTGAAAGTCGTAGGCATGTCACTCCCTAAAGAAGTACCTACCGGTGATAGGTGAGTTTCAGGTTGTGGAGCTGCTAACTCATCCTCTGTTATATCGGTTTTCTTCAATACATCTTCTTTGATGGCTTTTGCTTGTCTGGAACCTTTCCTTACAGCTGCCTTGATGCAGGAGCATCCAAGAGTCCACCTGAGACCAAGGAGATTATAAACATGAACAAAGACCCTAGAGCATCCTTGAAAGTGAATTGGAATGTTTTGAAGCAAATAATGGCTCTATGTAATGCTCAATTTGATTTAAATGTAATAAGTCCTGATAAGGGACCTAAGACAAAATATGGTGTCAAGTAGGCCAATAGTGTTTCAAGGGTCTTGAATGGTTAGTAGGGTCTTTGGTAGGGTTATTTAGGTATATGAAATAAAATTCCATTGATTTGGAATGATTTTAGCAAATAGAATGTATTAAATAAAGTTGGAAAATTCAAATCTTTGTATTCCAACGTTTAGTAGCATTTTGGAGAGAAACTGAGGTTTTAAGTCTTAATGAATTTGTAAACCCATCCAACCACCTTGGGTTGGTTGGGGAAGTTGTATTCATAATTTATGATGGAAAAAAGAGAGAAAAGTACAGATGGTACGAACTGGAGGTGCTATTGTACGGACTGAGACAGTTTTAATGTAAAAAACTTGATTTTCCTTGCAAAACTTGCATTCCTTTGATGATCTTTGAGTTCTAATCATTGAGGAAGGTTGATAGGCATTTAATGTGCATGATCTGAAGCATTTTATATCATTTTTAATCTGATCTAAGGATTTATATTGACTGTCCTGTTTTAAAAGTTTGATTTTCCTTGTTTTCTCAAGTATGAATATGTAATCCATCCCCTTTATGTGCTTACTGTGACTTGGGGATGGAAACTAATGTTGTATCATATCAAACTAACATGAAAGTGTAGGATTGAAGTGGTTTTGCAGAGTGATCACTCACAAATGGTGAATTTGTTGGTTGATTGGAGCATGGGGATGGTGGCTAGAGTGTAGCAGCCACTAAAGTAGCCATTGGAGGGCTATCTTTTATGATTGGAATCAGTAGAGGGCACCAATGTAATGGTGAAACAACCTTCATTTGATCAGAGAAGTGATTGGAGGCATGATTTTGAGCAAGCCCTAGTTTAGAGGGTGATTTAAGGAGGGTTTTAGAGTTTGGACACTTAGAAGTTGAATCAAGGCATAAAACCTAGAAAATCCTTTGTTTGGGAACCTGATTGAATACTGTACAAAGTTTTGTAACCTGGTGTTAAGTTTTGTTGGTACTTCCTTTGTAAAGTGGGTGGTTTTTAAGGCTAAAAAGGGGCACATTTGAGGACAGCAAAGGGTCCGTCCAAAACAACCTATATTGGTTTTCTGATATGTTGTGTAACATCCAAATGGGTGTCTAAATATGTAATTTTTTTGGGCAAGTTTTTTGGAAAAGTTTTGAGTTAAAGGGAAATTACCCGATTTGAAGGGCTAGATGCTTGGTTGAATAAATGTATTGAGTTTGTGTTGAAGCTAGAGAGGCTTAGGGGTTTAGAAAGCCTTTGAATCATATTTGTTGAGGTCCTTTGAAGTATGTGGAGGTAGGAGACACACCTGGTTTAGGTGGTGTTAGGTTTTGAGCCTATTGAGGCATTGAGTGCATTTGAGACACCTGAGGAGTGTAAGGGGTTTGGGTCCAAAATACACCTTTTATTTGCAAATTTGTATTAGATTCTCTTGTCTCTGCATCATGCCTCAACCTTTTTCACTCTTTTCTTTGATTGTATTTGGCTTTCAATGGTTTTTGCACTACCAAATACTTCTTCCTTAGGTTCTCTGGGGGCTTCCAGAAGTGCTTTAGCATATGTTTCAACTACGTGATCATCTGTTTCATAGCCCATCTCAGTTACCCAAACTATCCTAGGGATGACTGCTTCCATCTAGATTTCATCTTTGTATTTGTCGACAATCTTTTGTGATAACCTTATTCTTTTCTTCATTTTGGGTTTTAATGCTTGAAAGAAGCCATGAATATTGTTTTCCTTGTCTTCTCCCATGTTATTGAATAGTTCTTTTAATTGTTTGCCTACTGGTATATCATATCCAAGTTCTTTGTAACCTATACGGGGAACCTGTTTTGTTATATGTAGCATCAGACATACTAACAGATTTCCAAACCTGAAAGTTCCTTTCTCGTCCTTCTTGATCTTTCCAAGGTTGTCAATTAATTCATCTTTTAACCACTCACATACATCAATTTTTGCATTATCTGTGACCATATCATAAGCACTCTTAATGCATAAAATTGAAACTGAATTGAGTCTATTTGCATGAGTAGCTTTATACCCTAATATCATGCTGATAAATCTCACATTAATGTCTGTTACATCATTAACTCTTAGGGACCTCTTGTCAAATGTTGCACCAGTTAGGTTTGTAACTAGGTCATTGAACACCTTCTTGGTTTTATCTAGTCTTTTATCGGTGGTCGGTAACCTTGTGATTGCTTTCACAGCTTCCTTGGTGATTTTGTGGATTGCATCTAACCAAAAAAATTCACCATGTACTCTACTTAAAACTATCCTAATCACATCCTTGGGAAATTCAGGAATGCTAAGGATCTCTGTAAATCCTAGGGTCTCAATGATCTTGTGCTCATCTTTTACATTGCCATTTTTTATCATATATCACAGTTTTTTAAACATAGTTTTAATTTCTTCATTTCCTAGTTCCTCAATGTTGCAGTGGATGTACATTCTGGGGTCTTCGGCATAAACAACTCCCTTAGGAACTTGAGAAAAAGCACCTAAGGTATCATCTTTCTTTGCTACCTCGGGAACTAACTAAAATATGGGCCTAGGTCTTTTTATCACTTCAGCAACAGTAGGATTTGCTAAATATTCAATTGCAGAGGTGGATGCCATGATTAAATACCTCTTACTGCCTTTAGGATGGATGATTGCTTGGAGTGTTCTTGCTTCTTGCTTGAAATGCCTTAGCTCGGAACCTTCACGCTCTTTGTAGGTTTGAAATCTCATTGAATTGAAATGGAGCCAAAACCATGATTTTATAGTGTCTTTTCGCCATCTACCACATTAATTGCATGTCGGTTAAGTTTTCACTTAACATTGTTTGTCGGTAATAAGTAATTTTCAACTTCTTGTCTCTAACCGAGGGAATAATAGCATATGTGTCATTAGATTGCCAAACCCTCAAGGAAATTTTCTTCAATTAGATGAAGAACTTCCTACCGGTGGAGCACTGCTTTGTCCTTCCGGTGAAGCATCACTCTGTTTTGCCGGTGAAGCATTGGTTTGTTCTACCGGTGGAGGAGTATTCCCAATATTTAGATTAGATTTTCTAATCCATTGTTTAGAGAATTCTTGCTTAACCTCTTCAACTTTTTCTTAACCTTTCAATCTAGAACTTTTGTTGTCTACTAGTGTTCCTTTACTTCTACATAATTTAGCAATATGCCCAATCTTGTTACATGCATAACAAGTTAGATTACTTTTCTGAATAGCTTTTCCATAACCTATGTCGGTTTGTGTTCTGCATTGATTAAATAAATGTCCAAATCTTCCACAAATATAACATCTCACATTCATTCTATAGTTTTAGGAAATGTGACCTACTTTGTTGCATTTAGAACATTGACCGGTGGGTGTGTTGATATTCTGATAATTTCTAGATCTACATTCATTTTCTCTATGACCATACTTATTACAGTTAAAGCATTTTCCATTGAATTTATAAGCATTAGGTTGTCTTACCAGTTTGTTGTAATCCTGAGTATTTGCAGTACCAGAGCTTTCACCAACTTCAAAACCAATTCCAGAAGTGTCACCTTTAGGTTTTTGATTCTTCAGCAAGGTGCCAAGTTCCTTTGAGCTTTTCTTGATTTTTTCTTTATGTTGATTTGCAGTTTCTAGTTCTCTTTCTAAGACTTCTTTTTGTCTCATCAGTTCATTTGAGTCATTCTGAGTATGCATTAGATCTATCTTCAAAATGTCATTTTCATAGCTAAGTCTTGTGTTCTCATTTGCTGCATCACTTAGTCTTCTGGTCAATTCTTCTTCATTCTTTTTCCTATCCTCAATCTCTTTGCAAAATCTCATAGTCATATCCTGCATCTCATTCTTTGTTGTCATGATCTCTTGTTTCAACTTGCTTATCATATCATTAAGTGATTCCTTTTCATCATTCTCATTTTGTAATTTTTCACAAAATTCTCTTCTCTTATTTCTTGCAACAATAAAATTTTCTTGAAGTTCCTGAATGATATCCTGAGCTGCCCTTAAATCATCTTCTAGTTTGATATTTTTCAATTTTTCTGCATCATAGTCTGTAAGAGCTCCTTCCAATTGCTTCATTAGATTTTCCATCTTTATTGGTGTCAAGATCCTCCTCAAGGTGTTAGGCTCTTGAAAATAGAGGACCAAGCTCTGATACCAATTGTTAGGAATCCCACAGATACTGAGAGGGGGGGGTGAATTAGTATCTGACCGGTATATAGAATTTCTTAACTTAAAACATGCAGAACATAATATAACAGTGTACCAGTATGCAAGAAATAATGTAATAAACAAAATCAAGAACATCCACATGAAAAGCACACCATAACAGAAGATTTTAACGAGGAAACCCGGTGTGGGAAAAACCTCGGTGGGATTTGTGACCCACAATATTCACTCACTGGCCAATAAGAGAATATTACTTACAATAGGGTCTTGCAGATGCAGGAAGGCCAACTACCTAGAGCTCATTGCTCAATGGGAAGTCTCACTGACTTACAATGAGGATTATACAAATCCAATATCTTGTACTGCTTTGCAATAGCATCTTCAATGCCTGATCCAATACCGGTTCCTGCTCTGTTCTTTACATATACCCCTTAACCTATATTTCGCATAATAGGTCTGCCTAATATTTTTCCTTGCTTCTTCTATCTCCTCTATCAAATGTCTATAATGATCTCTTTTATATATAAGAGTCATTCGGCTTACAAAGTTTTTACAATAATAAACAAAATATAATATAATAAAAATCATGTCGGCCTCTATGCCGGTATACTTCCTTTCTTCTGTGCCAGTGCCAGTGTCCTGAGTGCCAGTGTAGAGAGTGATCTACTGATGCTAGTATAATGCCTTGGTCGGTGCCATAGGATTGCAAGGTTTCCATGAATGACAAAACCTTCAATCACATACAATGTCTCATTGGAGTGTGCATATGCCAACAAGCTCATCATCAACCTGTCCTCTCCCATTTTCAGCACCAGGCACATCCTCCAGCTCCGGCTTATCCTCATCATCACCTCCATCCTCTTTGCTCGATGAATCAGAAGAATCAGGATCAGTCAAAGGCACTAGCCCGTGCCTAGCAAACCATGCATCGTACTCCACCATCGTCCCTGGATCCACTCCACCTCTACCCCAACCCCAGAGTAATGGATGTAGAGAATCGAACTCAGCAGAAGCAACATGTAGCTGTATGCACACACCCCAATCAGATACCTCTCGCGATAAACAAGCAAAAAAGGCAGTAACCACAGGTGTCACCTGTACCTCACTGAACTGTCTGAGAACCCGCCCTGGAAGATACATCTCGATAATCCGCTGGGTCTCAAAGGTACTCCCAATAAGATATCTCTACTGTCGGCAGAAAGACAAATGCACTACATCATCAGGCCAACCAGAGCAATCTAAGTAAGGTCTCCAAATAAAATGCTGCAATATGTCAAACTAATGTCTCTAGTACAAGGTGTTCCCCGAACCCCTGTGTCTGATACCTGCTGTATACCTGAAGGCATAAGGCTCACCAGGCTGCAAGTCTACATGAATGACATGCCTAGAAATAGAAATGTGCTCCCATGCCCATGTCTGAAGCAAATTAACACCACAATTGATAGAACAGTATCCTAGATAGACTATACCATGCATCTGATAGTATAACATGGCTAGAAGACAAGGACCCCAAGCATATAGTTGATAATGCACAATCATATCATGGAGCACTCTGCCCCATCCAAGTGGAAACCCATGACCTCGTCTATTAGATATCAGTAAACCACCGACAATACCACATAATACAATGGTCAGGTCATCATAGTCTAATCGGGCCCAAGGGATCTCATAACGACCACTGATCTGCAAATCCTAGATCTCACACTCGAAAAGTGCACATAGTCCAGCAATGCCATCATCATGGTCATATATAACCCTCTAACCATGAATGGGAATACACAGTATACGCCATACATCCTCTAACGTAATGGATGCCTCACCAGTCGAAAGATGAAACGAACAGGTCTCGGAATGCCACCACTCTATCAAAGTTGTAATCATGGCCTTGTTGGCTATAGGCTCTGGCAAATGTAAAACATGGTATAGACCAAGCTGTCAGATATGCTCAATCTCCTCATTCGGTAAGTCAGCTCGAAGATCAAGTCCACTAGGTCTGCTCTGTTGGCAGTATAACACTCCAATGTTCTCCTGCAATGAGAAAATGATCAAAATATCAGATATCGGATCCCGAAAAACTTAAATATTTTCAAACGCATGACAAAAAATTACACAACGAATGCGTGATAGTTATGACTTATGCAGTACAAATAAGACTCTTGCGTAATGACTAAAGCTAATGTGTAATGAAATGGGTGCATGCATAACGATTAACACTTATGCGTAATGATATACATGATGCGGCATGATAAAGCTAATGCTAACACTTAGGGCGCATGCGTAGCATTTAAAGCGTTTGCGATACACTTAACACTAATGCGTGAAATTTGATAAGCGATTGCATAACAGATAGCAAAAATTGATCATGAATTTTTTTTGAAAAACAGACATAAAACAGGCATATATCGGGAAAAAATTGGAAAAATACCATGCCGCCAGTCCCAGGAGGTCTTTGATATGAACGTACTCGGTCAGATAGGTGCAATCAAGCTCTATAACCAGCCATGATGATCAAATACTTAGAAAAAAACACACAAATTGCAGAGAAAACAAAGGAATTACCAAAGTGCAAATGAGCAAATGAAAACCTAAAAATCTCTATTTATAGCTCAAAATTAGGGTTTTTTGACACTTGACACCCGTGGTCCCAGCCAGCTTCAAACACCTCGTAGCCTACTCAAATGATCTCGAAATCACACGAAATTTTACGCCCTTGCTCATTTGATTGATATCGAAAACATGGTCTCAATTTTGGAATTTTCCGATCACCTTTTCTAAGGGGGCATATTTACACTATATAGCAGTACCAAGGCATACTGGGGCAAAAATTTCCGTTTTCTTTCAAACAATATCGTTCCGACTTTTTTTCAAAGAGGGGTAAATGTAGACACCTAAAATTGTCTCATTGATCATGTATTAATTATTCCTCTAATTGATTAAATAATCTTTATTATTTAATTAATCTATTTCTTCTAATTTCATATTTCCTCATCATCTTATTAATTAATCTATTTCTTCTAATTTCATATTTCCTCATCATCTTATTAAATATTCTATTTTCCTATTCTTTAATCATTTTAATCATTTTCTAATATTGATTAAATTATTATTATTTAATTAATTGTGATTAATTCCCCAATTTAAATAATCTTTATTATTTAAATAAGTTACTAATTATTAAATTTCTATCTCTAATCATCTAATCATTCAACCCTCTTCTAAATATTAATTAAATATTTGTTATTTAATTAATTATGATTTAATCCTTTAATTTAAATAATCTTTATTATTTAATTAAATTTCATTTCTAAATAATTAAATAGTTTCTTTTAATTATTTAATTAACAAATAAATACTTCTATTTCCAAATCCCCAAATTCTAATTTCATTTAATTTCACATTCTTCTAATTGCTTCCAAATTCAATTACATGTGCATGATTTCAAAAACCAAATTGAAAATCAAAGTCAAGTTCTAAATATATTCAAATGCTAAATTGAATTAATAAATTCAATTATTTGAATTAATATCTCATGCAAAGATTAAATTAATAATCTAAATCTAAATACAAGCACATGCTAAATTAATTAATTAAATCAATTAATTAATTAAATCATTTATCTCTTCAACTTCTATTTCCATCTTTCAGTTAGCTTTTTCTAAATTAAGCTCTTTGTGTCATCTTCTTTATTTCCACCAATTATTCTTTTTCTTCCCTCAATTAGCTCTTTCATCAATCAGTTGACTCAATTAATCTATTCAATCTATTGAGTTTCACTCCTACAATCAACAGTTCAACTATCAATTTTCATTTGAGCTCACCCGAGTTCACACCTCTTGATCAATCTGTTCCACCTTTCAATTAATCCTCTCCAATTTTCTATAAATTGAGCATCCAATCTCCATTTTCATCAATCATGAACTTTGAATCTTTGTGTCACTTGCAGGTTACCAGCGTAATATCTGAGAGCCTTCATACCACGAAGAGGAGAAGAGCAATGGAAGTTCTACGCAGTCACGGAATAGGGAGTTTTTATTGATTTGATTTATAATTCTTATTTCTTAATTGCATTATTCCATTGTATTGTTTGTTAAATTCTGATTAGGATAGGGATTCGTGATTTCCCTTGTTTCTAATTGATTACTTTACTAATAGAAGATGAATTTTGCATCCCACACAAATATCAACACCTATGATTGCTGCTATGATTGGTGAATAGGAATCCTGGTTTACAATACCATGTATTCACCATGCTCTATCTGTCTTCAGTCTATCACTGGTTTACCAAATCAGATACATAATTCATCTCCTCAATCACATAATTCTTCTCCCCCTTTGACAACAATTCCAAAAAGAAAATTAAAATATGTAATTGATGAATACTAAGAGGGCGGGGGGGGCGGGGTGAATTAGTATGCCAAAAATATTTGCACTTAAACACTTTGCAAGACTAACAATAAACCGGTAAAATAGTTTAGCAGACAAACCGGTTAACACACATGCAAACCAAATAACTAATAATGCATTCACCCACAGAAGCACAAACACCATAACACAAGAGAATTTGATGTGGAAACCCAAATGGGAAAAACCATGGTGAGATGGAACTCACAAGTAACTATCCGCAGAATAGGAACCAAACCGGTTAAGGTCAGACCGGTTAAGGTCTTACAATGTTCTTTACCAGAACAGATCCTGTTAGGAATCTCAATCTCTGTTAGGAGATAAGTTTGATTAAAGACTACCTTGCTAGAGGATTTTAGATCCACAGATGTGAACCACCTTGTTAGAGGATTTACAAAAGGCTTTTGGGTCTACCTAGTTAAGGGCTACAAACTTGTTGAAGATGTGAGTAATCAACAAGTGATTGATCTAGCTAATAGCACAGACTACTTGGTTAGATCCTTGATAGCTCATTCCTAATGCATTCCAGCATTACTTCAGTTTTCTACACATTCATACTCTCTCTGACTCCTCAACCACCTTAAACCCTAGCCGCAATATCAACTTTTGCAACAACAACATTATCAACTTTTGCAACAACAACATTATCAACAACCTAAAACCCTAGACATGATGTCCTTATAAAGGAATTTGATTTCATGTCGGTCCAATAGGATTACATTACAATTTCCTAGGTTCATTGCATCTTGACATATCTGGTAACACGACACAAAAAGCACCACTAAAGTGTCGGCACCATCAAACAATCGGTGGATGGTAACTCATCACAAAATGCCGGTTGGTAACTCATCACAGAGTATTACCAGTTCATACAAAATACCGGTTCAAGCAAAATGTGGGTTGCCGGTTTGATAAAATGAAGACTGACAAATATGTATTCTGTCGCTTTGGTCCTTCGTACCACTCGAGATCCTCAAACTGCTTGGGGTTTACATACTGCTTCAGATCGGTAATCACTTTTCTGCAAAACACCAATAGTCTAAGGACTATAATGCATCATACCGGTTAGAACAATTGTTGGTTGAGCATAACTCATACATACAAAAATGATCTCAATGCAAGTGTGTGTCAATCAATGACAATCACAACATAATCATAAAAAATTCCAATAGTAATATTAAAATCTCACTGTGCATCAATATACTACAACTTGATGCTCCCCCTGTGGAATACATCCACTCTTTCATCAATCCATATAAAATTCTGCAAGTGGTTCAGGGATTGATGCAATCAGCATCATGCTCAACTGACTTCATAAAGAGGGACAACCCCCAACTGACTTCTAAGATACTCAAAAGTGGTCTTAAGCAGAGGTTTGGTAAAGATATCTGCAAGCTTCTCTTGGGTAGAAACATTCTCTAAGGTAACATCTTTACTTTGAACATTCTCCCTCAAAAACTGATACTTAAATTCAGTGTGCTTAGTCCTAGCATGCAAAACAAGATTCTTAGAAATATTAATTGTCCTTGTATTATCACACAGAATCTTGATAGTTTCTGAGATCTTCATCTTAAAACCTTCCAAAATGTGTCTCATCCAAATAGCTTGTGTGCAATTGATATAAGCTGCTACATATTCAGCTTCAACAGTAGATTGTGAAGTACAACTTTTCTTTTTACTACTCCATGAAACTAGCCTTCCTCCTAAAAAGAATGCTCCACCGGTAGTACTTTTCCGGTTATCAATATTTCTTGCCCAATCATCATCAGTGTATGCCTTCAAATCAAAGTTTCCACCATATGGATACCATAACCCATAGTCAACTGTGCCTTTCAGATATCTAAAGATTCTCTTGGTTGCTATCAAATGTGCTTCCTTTGGATTTTTCTGAAATCTAGCAACAATACCAACTGCATGAGCAATATCCGGTCGACTGTAAGCAACATAATGTAATTTTCCAATCATTGACTTGTAATCCTTCTCATCTACTGACTTAGATGCATCTTCATTGGACAATTTACACCCTGTAATCATTGGAGTTCCAACAGGTTTACACACTCATGCCAAAAGTCTTCAAAACTTCTCTCACATACTTGGATTGAGTAATGAAAATACCATTCTTGATCTATTGTATCTGCAAGCCTATGCATTTTTTTATTTCCCCTACTAATTACATCTCAAACTCATTCTTCATTTCATTTGCAAAGTTGTTGCTCATGATATCATTACCTCCGAATATAATGTCATCAACAAATACTTCACTAACTAGTATTTTATCTCCTTCAGACTTGAGATAAATGTTGTTGTCATCACTGGTTCTTGCAAAGCCTATCTTTATCAAATGTATATGAAGCCTTTCATACCATGCTCTGGGTGCCTGCTTTAATCAATACAAAGCTATTGGCATTACAATAGAAAGGAGATTGTTGGTATTTAAATAACAATATTGAGAAGGTTGTTGGAGATTATTGATATAACTGAAGAAGGATGATTACTGTCTTAATAATATTGTTTTGTCATTGATGTCAAGAAATTGATTTTCTAGTTCAGTATGATGTTGCCATATCTTGAGAAGTATGTGTTGATGAGTATTAGGAGGTTGGTAAGTGACACAGAAAGAATGTGATAATAAAGGGGAGAAATAAGTTATTCAATGGGCAACTATTACCGAGTTAGACAATGATGAGATCATGTTGTTTTTGATTGCTTTGATATCCTACATATGTTGTTGATTATAAGTTTAATACTGTACTATGTCATCGAGCAAAGAACCTAATCGGTAAACCCTAAGGTACCTAGTTGGTAAACCCTAAGGTTATCCATATCGGTTAAAGAAGGCAGAATGTCTACCGAGTGAAGTTAAGTATTGACTGAGTAACAACCGAGTTATAATAGATCGCATTGGATGAATGAAAGCATTATTTAATGAAGGATGCTGATGAGCTGGAGATGAATAAATGATTGGTATGTCGTGCAAGAAGTTTTTGTTAAGGATCTACGACAATGAAAAATCAAGAGGAAAATCTACAGCACAGATTGAACCGCAATAACCTAGCACAAGTTCCTAGGAGGGAATGCAAGTTCCAAAGCGAGGTAAAACATTTTCAGATTGAAGGATACATTGAACCTAGTCAAGTTTGATGATCTGATGGCTAAGATTGATCATGGGAAATGTGATCAAGGAGATTAAGAGGTTAGAAGTTGTTTATAAATAAGGAATTGTTGATGAACACTATATGCGGGCAAAAGTATGCACTGTGATGCTACAGGATTGTTTATCGAGCTCAGAAGCTTGAAGAATAGATTGAGAAGCCCATCAAGCCCAACAAGGGACTAAATAAGTCTTATGACAAGATTGTTTTGATCAAATAGAATCTGCTTTAGCATTTCAGACGTGAAGTTGCAGATATAATATATTACTATTATTTGTTTTGTAAGTGACAGGAAATCTCTTAACCGAGTGGACCTAACAGTCTTATTTGTAAACCCTCTAGCAAGGTAACATTCTAAATGAGTGTTTGAAATCCTTTGACAAGGTCACTTCTAACAAAGTGCAAGACTCTAACAAGTCTGAGGGAATCCCTTAACTGGGTTACATCTAGCAATGTGTTTGTAATCTTTAACAAGATTTGCTTTTAACCGAGCATACTCTAGAAGGGTATATTTCTTAGTGGGTTCAAAATCCCACAGTAGTTTTTCCCTATTTGGGTTTCCACGTTAAATCTGGTGTTATATGTGTTGTGATGTTATTTGTTCATGAGTTTGAATGTTTTACAATTTTGGTTATGTATTCTGAAGTATAAGCTATTGTGGTTGAATCTGTTGAATATATTGAAGGTTAAGTTTGTATCATTCACCCCCCCCCTCTCATCTTACTAACTATTGGCATCAGAACTTTACAATTGGTATCAGAGCTGTGGACTCCGGAAGAAAATTTTAAAGGTACTTGAGGCAAAGATCCGAAGATGTATAAAAGGGATGCACCAAAGCTGAACAAGTCAAGTTTCTCCACATGGCAGAAAAGGATGAAGCTGCACTTATCAGGAATTGGAGAATATGCAACATATTATTTGGAGAATGATTACATACCACCTAGCACCAACCCGATGACCATGGAAGAGATAAAGGCAAAGCAAGAACATATTCAAGCTATGATTGAAATAATATCAGTAACTGACTCAGAGTTTAATGATCTAAAAGGCTGTAATGATGCAAAAGCAATGTGGACCAAGCTCATATCTGTATATGGTGGTGATGAACATGTTCAGAGAGAAAAAGTAGATAGTCTAAGAGGACAAGTTGAATCCATGAGAATGAATGAAGGTGAGAACATAACACAATACAATACAAGGTTAAATGAAATTGTCAATCAAATTAAAGGAGCAGGAGGAACTATTGTAGAAATGGATGTGACAAGTAAGTTGTTGAGAACCCTTCTACTTGTTTATGCCATTCAAGTCTCCACAATCAATGAATTAAGGTATGTACCAAACATGCCAGTCTCTTTGGATGCCACTATCAATAAGCTACATGCATTTGAGTTAAGTAATTTCGATAACAGTGGGTCTTCGGTAAATAAAGTAGAATCTGCATTCAATTCTTTTCATATTGTGAATCTGATGACTATAATGATAGAATGAATAAGTATTTTGAAGGAAATCATAGTGGAGCAAGTGAGAGATTTCGTAAAAACATGGAAGAAGTACACAAACTGTATGAGGAAATCATAAAGCAAGAAGAGTTTGAAGCACTATTGGCCAGAAGGTTACCAAGAGGCAAAGGTAAGTATAAAGGAAAGCTACCTTTGAAATGTTTCAATTGTGATAAAATAGGACATATGGCTTCTAACTGCCCTGAAAAAGAATCTAGTGAAAAGAGAGAATACCGAGATAATAGGCAGAAAGACAACCAATATAGAGGACACCGAGACTTCAGGAGGAGAGATAGAAAGACATGCCTAGTAGCTGATGAGGAATCCAACGATGATAAATCAGATGAAATTGATATAGAGGAAGTTGTTTATGTGGCTATTAAAGATGGATTAGATGAAGAAAGGTATGAATAAAAAGCCCTAATATCTCACATAAATAATAATGATTCTTGGATCATAGATAGTGGATGCTCACATCACATGACATGTGATAAACACAAATTTGTTAAATTAGAAGACTATTATGGAGGATATGTAAGATTTGGTAATGATGCACCATGTCCGGTGAAAGGTAAAGGATCTATAACACTTCTTGACAATGCTAAATGTGATGATGTATACTAGGTTGAAGGTTTGAAATACAATTTGTTGAGTGTAGCACAGCTAAACAATACAGGATACCGAATAGAATTGCAGAAGGGATGTGTCAAAGTTCATGACAAACATGGAAAGCTGGCTGCTACCAGGACACAAACAAAAGGTAATACATTTCATCTTGACTCAACTCAAAAAAAATGTCTATATGCAAAAATAGAAGATACCTGGTTATGGCATAAAAGGTTTTGTCATGTAAATTTTGATAATCTGATCAGAATAAGTAAGAAGCACCGAGTAAGAGGTGTATCGAGCTTGGAAAAACCTGAGAATGGTATGTGCCGAGGATGCTAGATGGGTAAGATGACAAGATCAAGATTTACAAGTAAGTCCTACACTTCTAAAGGAAATTTAGATCTAGTACACACTGATCTTTATGGTCCCATGAAAGTTCAAAGTTATTATGGTGATAAATATTTCATATTATTTTTGGATGATTACTCAAGGATGATGTCAGTTATGTTTTTAAAAGAAAAATTAGAAGCTTTTCAAATGTTTAAATGGTACAAGGCAAGAGTTGAAAATGAAACAGGAAGACAACTGAAATGTCTTAGATCTAATAGAGGAGGAGAGTTCACTTCTGATGAATTTAACTTATTCTGGAATGATAATGGTATAAAAAGGCAAGTGTCTACATCAAGAACACCTCAACAAAATAGGATAGCTGAGAGAAGAAATAGATCAATTGTAGATTGTGCCAGAACCCCGATGATAGAAAAGAGGGTACCTCAAACATTTTGGAGAGAAGCAATCAGCAATGCAGTTTACACCCTTCTGAACTTTTTATTTCACCAACTATCTCTTTAATCTTTTGACCACACTGTTGGATATTTTTGCCTTTAGATATTCTCATGTCATCAAACTTTCCTCTTAAACTCTCTTCTTTAGCAATCTTTACATGTTCATCACCACTATAAATCTCTTCAAGTTTTTTCCACACTTCATATGCAGTTTCAAGACCATGAAAATCTACATATTCAACATCAGACAGGGAACTGATAATAGGCTCTAGTGCTTGATGATTCTCTTGTTGTTCTTTCTTTTGATCATTAGTCAGAGTACCAGTAGGTGCAACATATAGAGTTTCTACATGCTCCCAATACTTTCTACCAAGACTTTTAATGTAAATCTTCATTCTATCACTCCATATCCTGTAGTTATCTTTGTTGAACTTAGGACCTTCTTTCTTCATCATGATCTACAGGATCTTTTCCGCAAGCTGTTAGGATTAGAGATCTAAGAGTACCTGAGATGCTCTGATACCAATTGATGATATGATGATAGAATAAGGATCCGGTAGAATACTAAGAGCGGGGGGGGTGAATCCGTATACTAAAAAACTGATAATAAACTCCCAATCTCAAAATAAACTTATCAACAAATAACTTTGTCAAGATAATGTCTCATAACCATCCAAGGGGATCCAAATCCTTTTCAGTATTGCAATACCATCCAGCCTAAACTAGACATCATTGTACCTAGCAATCGTGTTGCTTCATCCTCCACTTCCCCTATTGAAGAAACTTCATTACATTCCACATCAAAATCAACAAAACCAAAGCTTAAGCTCAAGGATAAGGGTATGGGAGAATACTCAGTTGAACAAACCTTTTGAATTTCTGAATTACCTCCTTCACCTAAGTCTTATGGCAAACCATCTATGGTAAAACAACAATCATTGGTTCCTAAGAAGCAGCTTGAAGATCCTTTTAAAATCTGGCGAACTTTATCAGATGAAAGTGATGAGAAGGATATCAAATAATGGTTATACAAAGATGAAGGGAATGACTTGAAGACACTTAAACAAAAAATACAACTAACTATTGAACAATATGGTGAGGGATTTACTATAATGCTAAGAATGGGATATGATGGCCATAATCCCATAGGGTTAAGATAAGGTCTCATTGAACCTATACAAACTACTTTTTCATCTGCAAAAAACACAAAATAATTAGGCTACAGAGAAGATATCATAGAGAAAGCTACTACAA